>NC_132902.1:24709448-24719448 GCF_030463535.1 Salminus brasiliensis
AAAAAATATAAATAATAATGTATTAATGACAAATAATAAAATTTTAGTGTTTAGTGAGGGCTGGAAGTTACCAGGAAACAAAAACATACAGACTTCTAGGTTTTTAGATGGTTTTATACTGTTTATAAAATCTGCTGTGAACAATAAAGTGCAGATGTATCAAATGTGATACAGAAAAAAAAAAGTATGTAAAATGTTTTCCTATTCTACAATAGGTAAAATAATTAAATAAATAGAAGAAAAACCTGGTAATGATTTAATAGTTGAGGCTTTAAAGAGTTAAGTAAAGCTTCCAAAAGTAGACTATCCTGCTCAAACACTCCACTGTCCCACAACCCAACACCACTGCATCACGCAGCGCGAGCGTGTGCCGTTTTAGGGTAGAACTGGTACAGGCTCAGATCTTCAACATGTCCAAATGTTTGTGGACACCCCTTCTAATAAATGCATTCAGCTACTTTAAGTTGCACTCATTGCTGTCAATGACGAGCAAATGCACACACACATACAGCCTGTCTAGTCCCTGTAGAGAAGTACTGCCAAAAGAATAGGACTCTCTGGAGCAGATAAACATCATGAACCTATTGGCATCATGCTTAAATGAGGGGCATAAAAGCCCCCCAGCATTGAGTTGTAGAAGAGCTGTGTTCTCTAGAATGATGGATGGTGGCGCTCCATCCAGTACTTTTGGGATGAATTGGAAGGTGATCATCATCATCCAACACCCTGATTTCACTAACGCTCTTGATGCTGAATGCAAACAAATCCCCACAGCAATGCGCCTCCAAAATCACAGTGGTGTTCGTTACTCCAGCAAAAGCAGGATACACTCTTTTTAATACCCTTGATTTCAGATGTCCCAATACTTTTGTCCAAATTTAAAGCAATTAAAACTGTACCATGATGCCTGTAAAGCTTTGAGCAGATGTCTTCTAGAGTACTAAGATCTAGACAGAGCAACGTGTGTATGAGACGGTGTGTGTGTGTGTGTGTGCGCGGGTGTGTGTGTGTGTGTGTGCCTCTCTCGGGGACTGGATTTAGATCATAATCAATACAGCAGGCGCTCTTTCAGCAGCGGAGTGCCAGACTGTCTCCTAACTGCTCATAATGGTTTTAGCAGGTCATAACAGTAGGGTGTGTGTGTGTGTGTGTGTGTGTGTGTGTGTGTGTGTGTGTGATGAGGGTAGGGTTCTCTCACCTTCTTCCCACCCTGCTTCTCCACCATGTCGGTGCCGAGTGGGAAGTCCTCCAGCTGGGGGGTTTTAGAACCCCCACCCTTGGGCATCGTTCAGCTATCGCCACGCCAAACCACATTCACGCCTCCATCGCGTCGTCATCGACCGTCTGCGCGAGAGAGAGAGAGCGAGAGAGAGAGAGAGAGAGAGACACACAACATTAGCACCTGGTTGCCCGTCTCCCTAGAAAAGAGAGGCATTTCTGCTCAGTCACACAATGCTCCCATTAGCAGAACATCAAGCTTTCCATTTCCAGCAATTACACCTCAGCTCGGCCGGCGAAGGTGATGGGCAGGCAGCTTCACTCGCTCAGAGCTGCCCTTTAAACGTGGGTTAGCTCTGATTGCTCTGCCAAACCCGTGGCATTTTGCTAAATGCAATTTAATGTAAACCCGGGAAGAAAGATGGAGCTGGAGCAAACGCTCGCTAAAAAAAGGGGTTTGGGTGCCAGCATGTACGAGAGGCTTTTAGGATGTCACGATATTACGCAACACAGTGCTCAACTTCGCTGTCCAGCAAGAACCTTAGATCTTCAATGTTGTTGGTTTTTAACTTTTTGACATAATGTGAATCTGGGCAGGAGTTCTTCACATTGTGTCCGAATTTAATGATGAACGAACCAATAGAAATGCTCCAAAACTGGACCTGTATACAAAATATCCATTGAAATCTAGTTACTCTATTGAACGTAGGGCTGTGGATTCATGCTTCTACACCTCAGCTTGTCCAGAAATGCACGTGTACAGCAAACAAATGCAAACAAATCCCCACAGCAATGCGCCTCCAAAGTGGTGTTAGTTACTGTTAGTAACAAAAGCAGGATACACTTTTTAATACCCTTGATTTCAGAAGATGTCCCAATACTTTTGTCCAAATCTAAAGCAATTAAAACTGTACCTCGATGTTTCAGCCTGTAAAGCTTTGAAAACCATGGAAATCTAGTTACTCTAGTGAACGTAGGGCTGTGGACTGGCAAGAAGGCGAATTACGATTCAATATATGATGATATTGTAACTTCTTAATATCAAATTTGAGGAAAACTGTCCTAATTAAATTGTATGTGGAAAATCTTTTTAAAATCGTTTTAAGCGGCTTGTTGTTTATTAATAATTGTGCTTCTTCGTAATGCTCGACCTAATCGATACCGCTTGATGTAGCTCGTATCTGACCATAAAAACCTTCAAATCTGACCTAAAAATATCTTCCATTTAAAAAGCAGAGTTTGTTGAAGCTAAATTACCACACAAAATAAGCTTCATCAGAAAGCAGAGCCCAGAGATCACAAGTACATCCCATAATAGCCATGGACTCCCAATATTTAGCACCGACCTCCACGCAATTCACTGATCAGCCACAACATTAGAACCACCTGCCCAATACTGAGCAAGTGCCCTTGCAGATCTGACCATTTCAGGCAGGGGCTCTTTAAGACCTCTGAAGGTGTCCTGTGGTATCGGGCATCAAGGCTAACGTTAGCAGCAGATCCTCCGAGGTGGGCCTTCCATGAGCATCAATGAGCCTTGGGCGCCACCCATGACTCTATTGCCAGTTCGCCGATTCACCAGCTGACTTCACTTCTGGTAGGCGCTGACCACTGCATACCAGGAACAGCCCACAAGACCTGCCTGATGTTTTGGAGATGTTCTGACCCAGTCTAGTCGGTCAGCATTTTTCATGCTAATGTATGTGTCACCTTCTTGACCGGTGCCATCAGTGCTCAGACGGTTAGTGGTGTTAATGTTATGGCTGATTGTTGTACACAAACACTCAACCCTCCAAAAAGACAGATTGCTCTTGGAGCCACGGGGGCACGGCAGTGTTCCTCAAAAGTTCAGATTTTGACTCAGCAAATCCAGACGGCCTTTGATCAGCCTCTGTTATTTACGTCCTGTTCTGATGCAGCGAGCCGAGGTTAGTCGCTAGAGTACCGCTAGTAATCCAAGGGGGAAGCACACAGGACTGATTGATAAATAAATAAATAAATAAATAAATAAATAAATCAGCTGTTCTCAGTCTGCTTATTTTTCTTTGGCAGCGAATAATCTGCACTATGAAGGCCCAAGCAAGGCCTGCATCTCTACCCCCTCCCGCCCCCCTCCCGCTCCAGAGCTCCCTCCTTTTGGACCCCCGGTGCTGAAGGCATCCCGTCTGCCATTCTCTCGTCAGTATGTGAAGGTACTTGCACTATGGGAACATGAATAAATCATATGAAGAGAGTTCCATAAGTCTCTCCTCCATGATGCTATTCCTCCAGAGTGCTTTTCGGAACGCCGCCCATCTCTCCACCTCTCGCTCCCTCGCTCCCTCACACTCCCTCCCCAGTAACGCTGGCACTCGGTTCTGCCCTGGCGCCATAGCCCTCCCTCTGCAGCTCTCCTATTCAAAGACAGCTATTTATATCCCCTCCCCCCCAACACACACACACACACACACACACACACACACACACACACACACACACACACACAGCTCTTCTCTCTTCCTGGCATATGGAACATGAGATGTCTCCTACACACCCCATCCTCACCACACACTCACACCCCAGCTTCCAAATCTCAAAGTGGCCAAAAGGTCAGGCACTGAAAGAGAGATAAACACACACACACACACACACACACATCCCAAAGTAGGTCGACACATGTTCCAGAACAATACATGCCACTCGGGCCTATTTTAAGACCCACAACAAACCAGACCAGACATCCTGATAAGGATGCTGAGAGAAGGGTCGGACCCCACTGAAGCCCCCGCAGTTTGCTGTGATATACTCAGGCAGTACTGAAATTACATCCAGTACTTTTAATTACTACTTATTCACCACCATACTCAACACACTGGCCCACTCAAGGGTCAAGCTCAGGCCTAAAGTAGCAGCTTCAAGGATTAGGGTGGCAGCTTGGGGCTAGGGCCTTAGCTGTCAGTTAGCCATCAGGTCCCTTCATGTCAGCTTGGGGCTAGAGCATTAGCTTGCCGTTAGCATGCTAGCTGTGCTTTACCATGTCAGCTCAGAGCTGAGCTAGTGTCTCAGCTTGCGGTTGAGCCTGCAGTCAGTGGGCAACCAGCTAGTTTGTGGTTTAACATGCTAGCTCGCAGTTAGAGGGCCGGCTTAGGGTTGTGGTTTAGCGTGTTAGCTCAAGGTTAGCATGTCAGCACAGAGCTAGAGTGTCAGCTTGTTCAGGGCTATTCTGTTAGCCTGGGGCTTGTGCACTTCCAGCTTACAGTTAGCCCTAGCAGCTTAAAGTCAACGACGTGATGGCTCAAGGTAGGCATATTAGCACGTTGGCTAAGGGCTATTGTGTCAGCTTGGGGCCAGGGCCTTACCTTGCAGTTGGTGTGCAACCTTAAGTTAAGCACATTCACTCAGAGTTAGCATGTTAGCTTGGGGCTAGGATCACAGCTAGCCACCCTATATATGTACACCCCTCTAGCCCACACCTGGCATTGGGCATGGTGCCAATAGGTTGAGGAGGGTTATCTGCTCCAGAGAGTCCAACTATTTCAAACAGAGCCAGTGTGAATGTATACGTCTGAGCGTGTGTGTGTGTGTGTGTGTGTGTGCGCGAGAGAGTGTGTGCGCGCGAGAGAGTGTGTGTGAGCGCTGTGTAATTAATTTTTCCCTTCCTTGTGAGATGTGTGTGTGTGTGTGTGTGTGTGTGTGTGTGTACGCAGCAGTGAGGATGACGTTATCGTGTTATTAGAGTTTCATATTCCCCTTTTTCTCTTTGCTGTTATGGTTTGGTTTCTGTGAACTGCTTCTAAAGGGGATCTGGAAAGACCTTGAGTGTGTGTGTGTGTGTGTGTGTGTGTGTGTGTGTGTGTGTGTGTTCTGTGAACTTTCAGGGCAGGAAGAGGAACACACACGAAGAGCACAAGCATGCAGAGAGGAAACACAGTCACAGCCACTCCTAATTTCCTCCACCTTCCTCCCCAATCACAAGCTGCAGAGCATCTGCCATCAGAGCACACTTGCTTGTGTGTGTATGTGTGTGTGTGTGTGTGTGTGTGTGTGTGTGCGCGCGTCTCCGACAGTGCAGCTTCTGCCTGCAGCCATCTCCAATTCATCACGAGGCCTACTTCCTGCACTGTAACCTACTGTAGGCGCGGCCCCTGTCCAACACTGATCTCGCTGCATCCGCCTGCAGCTCACACACCAAAATGACAACAAGCCCCCAAATACGGAGCATGTGTGGAGTACACACCCCGCCAGGGGTCCATACACTCCTCTACCGCCGCCAATTCCTCTAATATATCACAGACAGGGGGGGACTCGGTCTCCAAAGCTTGCAATACTGAAAATAAACCATGACAACATTTACAACACACTGATACACACTGCAGATTAACCCAAATATGGGTCTCCCCCGTCATCCAGAAGACCTGAATCTCATCTTGTCTGGAGTACTGAGGTTTTCAGCCCCTAATAAACCCACTCTTCTCACCCCAGTCTCTCAGCAGTGAGAGTTTTTACTGTAGAAGCTCCAGATCTGATCAGAACTGATAAAGCAGGTGAAGATAAATCCAGTAAAAAGGAGAATCAAGAGCTTCTCATTCTGAAGAAAGAAAGTAGTGAGATCTTGTCGGTGAGCTAGTCTGAAGAACAGAGCTCGGTTCCTCCAGGGTTCTCCTGGACGCCCCCCAGGCCAGCCAGCACAGCGTGGAGGATGTGTTCAACTCAATCATCATCATCAGCAGCAGCAGCAGCAGCTCACCTGATTTACCATCATTAAGCCCTGATTTACCACCAAACCAGGTGTTGATCTGAGGAGAACTCTAAATAATACTAGACTCCATGAGGAGAACTTTGGAGATGTTCTAATAATGAACACAGTGATGGAGAACCACCACCACTTTCTGTAGGAGTGTTATTATTAGTGTTTATTCTAATATCAGTGATTTACTGAGCAGATAAGGAGATTTTCAGAGGCTTCTAAAACCAGGTGGAAAGGGAAGGCCATCCTACCCACCTGTAGTGAGTGAGGCCAGTCATGGTTTCTGGAACTCCCAGCCACGGATGGCTGTGGCACGACTGGGGATCAAACTGGCAATGATTGAGTCAGCGCTTAGACAGCAGGGCCACTTTAGGTTGAATTGAATCCACTTGTAAGTTCTGTCACTTTTATATAGCCTATAGTTTTTGACTTCTATAGGCTGAACTACTCAAAAAAGCTCACCTAAGTCCATTATGATGCATTTATTAGATATTATTTATGTTTTTGCCCCAGTTTTTGATACCACTTATAGCATCTCTAAAATAAGCAGGTACAAAACCAAAACCAAACAAATAACAAAATAAAGGCCTGTAAACACCGTTAAAATGCTTAACCAACTATAAATAAGACAATATTATGGCTTTAAGCTGTGGCTGTTCTTTTGACTTGTTTACTAGTTGACTAATTGGCTACTTCAGTAAACAGACATTTAGGCCCTGCAGATGGTGACTCTTCTTGCAGCTATCAAATAAACAAACTTGTGGACAACCTTACTACAAACACACATCCCCCACCCTCTAGAAGAAGTTCAGGATTTTCAATCAACCAGGCTTTATCTAGAGGTGGGTGGGTGGGGGGGGGGGGTGTTGGTGGTGGGAATATCCCTGCCTCCTGGTCCGGTCAATCACGTGCTGCTCATTCAGGCTTAGCAGGTCGCATTTCAGAGCTAGCTGTGGGCTCAGATAATCCGGGTGTTGTTGAGGGCTCGGAGGCCCTGAGCCTGCGGATGAGGGAAGAATGCGGGTGAGGCTCGGGTTTTGGGAGACTGGCCATTCGCTGAGGCCGACCCCCAGGGGTCAGCGGGGGTCCCGCTTAGGTGGCTTCCTCCCGCCTGCTGACTATGCAGGAAGGCCCGTGTTCAGCCAGGCACACAAAGCGGCGTCTAATCTCCTGCTTCCACCAGCCCTGTCCGAACCGGCCTGGCCTGGCCTGGCCTGGCCTGCTGGCTGGCTCATAGACCCATGAGCATACCACATGGATTTGGACTGGAAAACAGTACAACGCAACTATTCTGCACTCGCTGCCCTCCTCCACCCCTCTCCTTTGGAAGATGCAAACAAAACACGGTCCAAAGCTCTGGCTGAAAGAAGAATGAGGGTCTGTGAACTGGGTGACAGGAGGACAGCCTCCGGTCCCACATGCTCCAGAGACCTGTGCATGATATCGGATTTATCCAACCTCACATTTTTAATGTCTGAGGACACTGCTAATGTTTACAGGCCTACACAATACCAAGAACAAGAAATTATGGGTCAAAAAAACTTAACTCTGAAGGCATCCTGCAATATCTGGGACCAAGGCGTTAGCAGCAGATCCTTCAAGTCCTTCAAGTCCAGTAAACTGTGGGGAGGGACCTCCACGACCATCAACGAACCTTAGGTGGCCCTGTAGCCCGTTAACCAGCTGCCCCATCTTGCTGCACTTTTGGTAGGTACTGACCACAGCGTACCAGCAACACCACACACCCTCACAAGACCTGCCAGACGTTTTGGAGACGTTCTGACCCAGTTTAGTCACTGGAACCAGATCATCAATCGAAACGTTATTCACTTCAACTGTAGGTGGTTTTAATTTTCTGGCCGATCTTTGTTTATGCATTCTAGTATTTCTGTCATAGCTCAGCCCAATAACACCACAGCCATTGCTATGCTACAGCTCCAGCTGAAGTGACACCACATATAAACAGGAGGCACGTAAAGCATTCATGCTATGCACGGGCATGACGAGCACATGAGGGCATTAAAAAAACAGTGTGCACATAGTTAAGAAACCCCCCACCCACGCCCGTCCCTCACGGGTTCCTGAGTAAGACAGTAGTTTTTTTTCCAGTAGGCCTCAGTAGGCCTCTCTCCAATAAGCAGCCAGACAGAAAACAGAGAGGCTGATTAGAGACCACCACAGATCTGCAGTAAACAGGACACTGATCTGATGTCAATATCATGGCTCTTATTTTATTTATATATATATAAAATGAATTACATATTAAAGAACCACCCTGTTTTTTTTAAGAGCGCCCTGGAACCGATGTTGATCCCCCAAAGGTTCTTCCTCAAGCAGAGCCTCCATTACAACGAGAAGGCCAGCTTATCACACGTGCAGCCAACAGCTTCTGCTCTATACTGGTTTAATAGGTGCAAACGCGTCACAGAGACGAGGGGAGTGAAGCAGCCTGAGCTCGGCACAGCAGACGGGGGCTCCAGAGAGCTCGAATGCACATCTCTGCTCTTCTCTATCAACAGCTCTCTCTCTCCCTCTCTCTCTTTTACTCCCTCCCTCCGCGGTCAGACAGAGGCCATCGCTCCAGCTCACTGCGGGGCGTCTGCGTAGCGCTCCCTCATCCTGACTGTCTCTGGCACGCATGCTCATGCGCACACACACACATACACAGATAGCAGCGCTAATATGACTTGACTTTGGTGACCATGCGTCTTGCGGAGATGAAAGGCCGGGGTGGTCTTCCACCCATCTTCACCGCTGTAACTGTCGGCACGTCCGCACCACTTGAGTATTCCGGCGGGATTCGCTGCACCTGTCCCTCACGCTTCCAATGGAAAACAGCTCCGCTGCAGCAGCTGCACTAAGTCAATGGGCATTAGAGAGAGCCTCTGTGTGCGTCTTTGCGCCTGTGTGTGTGTGTGTGTGTGTGTGTGTGTGTGTGTGTGTGTGTTTATGAGTGCAGATGAACGTTAGGGGTGAGGCGTCTCGTGTCCCCTTAGTCAGCGGCCCATGTGACCGGGCTGAAGGTTGGAGGCTGCATTAATGAGATACAAGACCAGACCTTTGATGGCCCACGTTCAGAAATGTGGATATTGGATACAGTACACGTCCAAATGTTTGTGGACACCCCTTCTAACGAATGCACCCACTGCTGACACTTCTGTAGAGAAGCACTATAGCCAAAAGAATAGGACTGTCGGTAGCAGATGAACATAGATGAACTTATGCCTAATGCCAGGCGTGGGGGCTAGAGGGGTATGAAGCCCCCCAGCTTTGAGCTGTGAAGCAATGGAAACAATCTCAACATCACATATGGAAGTGACTGGAACTGGAACCCAAGCTGGAAGCATCTCAGGGACAAGTCTGAGGTTTAAGGCTGAAGAAACGACCACAGAGAAAAGCGAACGTGAGAGAAAGTGATGCGCTGCATCAGTGACACTGCGTGCACTTCTGTATTTATAATTATTTACTCTCTGAAATCTGTTTACATTTTTTTATTAATGATTAAATATTAAAAAGTGGACGGCTTTAAGTTTTCTACAGGACCCCTCACCCCCTCTCTCTCTCTCTTATTCCGCCCATCCCCTCCTGTGTGTACTGTAACAGGCTATTTGCATTAGCTACAAGAGCAGAACACAGCAGCCAGCACTGTTTGGTGTGCAAATAGAGCGTTGCCGAGGCCAGCCGGGCACACTCCGGTTTCCAGGCAACGGCGGGCCAGGATCGGCCGAGCAAGCCCATGACCAGCGCCGATTCGTTTCATTAGAGGCTTTTGTGTAACGAGCGGAGAAGACAAACAAGGCAGGGCTGGAGAGAGGCATTAGAAGGTACAGGCTGGACATTCAGCCGGACGTCTTACTTCGCTACATGGGAAGTCCAGCCCAGTCTATGGGTCTATTCCCAGTATACCAGTACAAAGTTGCTGTTTTAGCTAATAAACATTACATGGACAAAAGTATTGGGACACCTGCTCATTCACCGCTTCTGAAATCAATTGTAATAAAAAATTGAGAGCTGATCCTGCTTTTGTTGGAGTAGCTGTCTCTACTGTGCAAGGAA
>NC_132902.1:24724448-24759448 GCF_030463535.1 Salminus brasiliensis
GGACGTTATGCCATTCCCATACCCCCCCCCCCCCCCCCCCCCATATCCACCATGCACTTTCCCCCCCCCCCCCCCCCCCCATATCCACCATGCACTTTCCGAATGGATGCAGCTTTAGCCTCTTAGCCTCAACACACAACCAAATGGCACATGCTATAAATGGCTTCGGCAATAACGCTCGCAAATAAGCCGACTACATACAAGCGCTCCTATCTAATCAGAGGGCCGCGCCGGCGTAGCCTATCCGCCGCCGAGTGCTCCATGTTACAGGAGCATTAGATAAGCAGAAAGCCGGCTGTCCTCTGGAACAGCGCGGCTATTCATTTAGGCCTGCCGTTCTGCCCCGGCGCTGAATTCAGCCGGGTTTCCCCCTCTGCCCAGCAAATCTGCTTATCAAAGACCGAAATAAATCTTGCCAGGGCATGCTGGAGGGGCCCGGCTCTGTGTGTAGCTATTAAAAATAATCACAACAACGATAATAAAAGAGAACGAGCTGCTACTGCTGCTTCTGCTGCTCACTCGCTCGCTCCCACCCTCTCATTAGGTCCACAGAGAGAGCAGTTGGAATGGTGGGAGAGAGGGAGGACATTTCTCTTCCATAAAAGTCGATACAGATGTCATGGAAAATAAAGTTCCTTTTCCACATGCTTGTAATTTCCCCCCCCCCAAACCCTCAAAAGCGTACTCAGCAGATGCCGGCTGTTGCACGTGTCCGAGTCGAGGCTGCTGAAGACTGAGGCCATGCGAACTCCTGCCCTCACAGTTCTGTGGTAAACACACCGAATCAGCATGGTGCACAGGGTGCACAGGGGTGTGCTGTTCAAAGAGGGGTTAAGCATGCTGCTAGACACCAACCAGCCATAACATTAGCACCAGCTAATGCAGCGGCTTCCGATAAGGGTGATTAATATATTGGGCAGCGAGTGAACAGTCAGTCAGTCAGTTCTAGAAGGTGATGAAAAATTGGGCAAGCAAGCTGGGCATCTGAACTGTGCTGTTCTAGACAACTGGGTCAGAACATCTCCAAAACATCAGGCAGGTCTTTTCCGGTGTGTAGAGCTCAGTACCTACCAAAAGTGCTCCAATAAAGGACGAGCCTGGGTCACGGGGGCAATCCATACAACAACTGGCTGGTCTTAAAGGATCCGGTGCTAGATCTGATGCCAGATGCCACAGGACATCTTGAGCAGTGGCAAGATCTGTTGTGGCGGCATAAGGGGGGACCTATTCAATATAAGGAAGGTGGTAATAATGTTATGGCTATATATTGTGATACTGCTTTTCAGAGCCCTGGTTTTAAATTCTAATGAATGAACGTGAGCAGGTAATCGACCAGGCTACTGTACTACACCGTACTGCACAGCAGAAATGTGCCAACAGTCCAGGTCCTGGTTTGTTGGGCGGTTCTTGGTCTCATTTCTGATGATAAAAAACGTTGTCTGAAAGGCTACTGGTGAAATCTGTGGCTTCTGGTCGTACTGAATAACAGCGCTAAAGCAAAATTAGCCCCGTCAGAAGCTTCGCTCCAAATTTCACTCCAAGTGAAACAAGCCTCCACATGGTCCGCTAGCCTAAAACACACACATTTACACCATAAACACACACGTGCCTTTGTTCCACCTAAGTAAAGGCTGACTCAGGCCCTCAGTCTGTGTGCCAGCCAGCTTTACGTAAAACTCCACAGCTCACAGTCTTGAAAAAGGGGGTTCACATACAGACGAGTCAATAAATCATCGGATTGGAGAAGAAGGGAAGAGAGGACGCGTGTCCTTCTCAACAACTGAGAGCCAATTCACTCTGCCAAGAGTCCAAAATCAGGAGTTTTCACAGATACACTATGTGGACAAAAGTATTGGGACGCCTGCTCGTTCATTCATTGATTCATTCATAGCGTTTATCCTGCTTTGATTGGAGCAACTGTCTCAACTCTCCACGCAAAGCAGCTGAATGCACTCATTAGAAAGGGTGTCCACAAACATTTGGCCATTTAGTGCATGCCCCAACCTACCCACAGCCTAAGTTCTCACAGTGGAGCTGGGCGTTGGGTGAACACATGGTCTTTGCATGCAATGCAACTGTAACAGTCGCCCGGCGTTGCCCCCCAGGAGGGCTCCCCGAATTACGCTGAGACCAGAGGCCCCTCGCTGATGGCTGAATGGATGGGAGCAGCAGCCAGAGCATGCCTTTAGCTGCTGGTGGAGGCGAAGGCTGTAGATCCTGCCAAGCCAAATCATGTCACAGTCGATCTCTGAGAGGCGGGGGGTTGGGGGCTGGGGTGGGAATGTCGAGAGATTGGGCTGCGAACTGGCAAGAACCTGGCGATCCGATGCATGACTTTTCATCCAATCAGAGCAGAGTACACCACTGCTATCTAGAGGCTGGGGTTTACTTCGATACATGCTGTGTCCAAATGTTTGTGGACACCCTTGTAAATCAATGCATTCAGTTGCTTTAAGCAGAATACAGCTTGTCTAGTCCCTGTAGAGAAATACTGCCAATAGAATAGGACTCTCTGGAGCAGATCAATATGAACCTAATGCCAGAGTGGGCTAGTAGAGGGGTATAAAGCCCCCCAGCATTGAGCTATGGAGCAGTGGAAGAGCTGTGTTCTCTGGAATGATTGTGGTGGAGCTCCATCCAGTACTTTTGGGAGGAGTTGGGAATGAGGTTGGGTGCTGATCATCATCATCATCATCATCCTCATCATCATCCTCAAATATCCTGACCTCACTACTGCTATTGAACCCTCACAGCAATGGTCCTCCTTCTTCCCTGGACAGTAGAGGCAGTTACTCCAACAAAAGCAGGATCAGCTCTTTAATAATAGCCTTAACTTCAGAAGCAACAACAAAAATATGTGTCCCAATACTTTTGTCCATATAGTGTATCGATATACTCTTGCACAATTAAAGTAGCTTTCAAATCCAATCAGTCCAAAATGGAGTGGTAAACAATGGCCACTCCAGCTGGAAGACTGAAGAGGTTTCTGTCCAGGGTCAGAGCTGACCCTCCGTCCTCCGCTCGCCAAGAAGCTGAGAGAATGAGCGAGGACGCCACAGCGGCGGAAAGAGCTCAACGAAATAAGATACACTTTGTAAACAAACAAAAAGGACAAGGACAGCGTTTTCAAGCCCATGAAACTAAAACCCAACAACTCCAGCCTCTGAGAACAAGTTCAAACCTCAATGTTTATTTCGGAGCAGGGAAACATGCTCATGACTGGCCGCATCTTCACGACCAAGCTCGAGAAACCGCTGAAAGGGCCCAATCCAGGCATGACGACTGCTAAACACAACAAATCCCCTGTTTGGACCTCCTACATCAAACGAAGGCTCTTTATAGAAATAAATAAATATTAAAAATGCAGCTTTTGTCCAGAGCGGAGTTCGATGGTGACACTCTGATGGGGCAGGAAGCCAAAGCCAGTGGGCGTGGCAGCGGCCTTCAGTCTAGAGGAGAGAGAGAGAGTGACACACAGTGCCTGTGTGTGTGTGTGTGTGTATTTGTGTGTGTGTAAAAGGTTGCAGAGAGCCCTCGGGTGTGAGGCAGTGTGTCATCTGTGCCCTGAGGCTGGGCTCCAGGCGGCTCTGCCAGGATTACTGCTCCACAGCGGCCTCCCGCTCGAACAGCGCGGCCTACAAACACCTTACCAAGAACTTTTCAGCGGGCTAACGCTGCAAAGTATGCAAGGCAGCAGTATGCAAGAGGAGTCCTGCTCTCATCCTCGCCGCTCCTCTACTCTCCAGCACTCAGAGCTTGGTATCTTAAGGGCAGTTTAGGAGGGGAAGGCTCAGGGAACACTAAGGGCACGGTTTCTACACAACAGCAGCAGCAGCAGCAGCAGCAGCGGCGGCGGTGGCCTGAGCAGCACTTTGGCCTAGAGGTGGGCGATACGGCAAAAAACAGGCATCATGATCCTTCAGGACGTTTTCACTGTGTGTGGGTATCAAGAAACAAACCTCGTATCTCCAAAAATGCAACTTTACAGGAGGAGGAAAAAAATTCTTTAAATTTTCTTCCTTAATTCCTTAAATCCTTCCTTTCAGCTGCAGGGTTCATTACTCACAGTGTGATCAGACTGAAGGGTTCATTAGATGAAGTATAAGTATAAATCACTGTATTCAGTACAGGAGAGGATCTGAACTGTAGTTTATAAGAATCTGTCGCTCCTGGTGTTTTCAGCCTGTGGTCTATTGTGTGTATCGTGATCTTTAGTATTTTTACCGTAATCGCGCAGCCCCAGCCCCTACATCCCTACAGCAGGACACCGCCTCTCCATAGATTCACTGGTCAGGTGGAACAGCCTGCCTGCTCATGTAGCCTTGTCCTGCACGCCTCCCACTGCAGGCCTTGTAATAAAGTGCAGAGGACTACAGAGGAACTGCGACTCAGTCGAGGTGAAAGACCTCGCCGTGACGGCCGCTCCTGTTCTGCACTGAAGGAGGAATCTTGCTTCGGCTTTTCACAAGGTTACAGGCACAGCGCGACACCCGAGGACGGCATTTTAGATGAGAAATGCAGAGCGAGAGCGAGAGCGAGAGAGCACCAGAGAGAAGCGAGGATCTCAGAGTGGGACTGCATTAATTAAGGATTACGGGCGGAGGTAAAAGTAGGCGCAGAACGTAGCTGGGTAATGAAGGCGGCGCAGGAGAAGAACAGAGGGAGATGGAACGTGACCTTTCGCAAACGTGAATGTGAATACCACATCAAACAAACGCCGCCGAACCGCTCCTCATCATGCTGTGCTCACATGAAGGAAAATAAATAAATAAACAAACAAACACACACACACACACACACACACACACACACACACACACACTTCACGAGCACATTACGCAATCATGTGTGAAAGGCTTGGTTGAGCAGACGCCATTTGGACGCTCCTGGAGAGAAGTTTTGGAAAATTCCCCACGGCCTCCGCCGCAGTGTTTACAGTACCTGTTAGGGCCGACGACAGGGGCTGGCAGGCACATGGCTGAGGTTAGTGATGGGTGGTGGCTGTGTGTGTGTGTGTGTTAGAGACTAATGGCAGCTGCCTGGTCTCCTGGAGGGAGGATGAAGAGCGCTGGGTCGTTGCCATAAGCAGAGACCCTACTGAAGGGGCTTGGCTGGCCTTTACCTTCTGGTGAATATCACCTGGACGTGCACTTTGTACCCTTGCAGCTTGAGGACAGCTGCTCATCCAGTGCTTATTTGTGAAGTATTATAAAGGGAGATATATTAATAGGGAGATAATCTCTAGATTTGCGAGGGGTGTGAGAAAATATCGGTATATCGAAGTATCGAAGTATCGTGATGCGTTCTGTGGTATTGTATCGATTTTTGAGTCGTAGTTTACATGCAGATGATTTGGAGTGCTAAGTATCTTAATATATATATATATATATGTACCGTCACATGCAGAATTGACTGCTGTGAACATTTGATTGTATTCAGGCTCAGGAGCATTAGTGAGCATAAACAGAAAGTATTGGATGGAGCACCGTCCTTCACTCCAGAGAGCTCAACTGCTCCACAGCTCACCCTCTCCCTGATGACATACGGTGACCTTAGGCTCGACCGGCTTTTCCAGAGCCCCTCCGCCCCCCATTCTACTGCAAAAGCTTTCCTGTGGAGACACAAACTTACAGCAGACAATATCAGGCACAGCGCATGCCTAATACAGACTACCTAACGGTCAGTCGGTCACAAAAAGGCCCAAAGCGACGGCGCTGCAGAGACCTGAAGATGCGACTGCCTTCTAGTAACCCATCTAGACCCACACCAGATCACTCAACTCCTCACTGAAACGGAACCCAACGCTGAACCAAAGGCAGGCTGCCACAAACACACATGTACACACTCCGGTTTACAGAGCCCCTGGGCCTAGTGGGTCCAGGCCCAGGCCTAGGCTCGCGGTCGAGGGGGCCTCTAGCTGACAGGCAGCAGTTGTCGGAGCTGGCGGAGACAGGGTGTAAACAACAGCAGCGGGTGGAAACCCGATCCCTTGGAGTGGAAAAAACGCACAGGCAGACAGAACAGCAGAGCAAACACGGCCCATTATCCCGGCCATTCCTGGCACGTGCATGTGTGTGCTCATACACGGAGAGAGGGAAAGAGAGCGAGGGAGAGAGCTGGGGGGGAGAAAGGGGTGTGTGCATTAGCAAGTTTGGTGCAGCAAGGCTGCTGAGTGGGTAGGCCTGCATGTGTGTGTGAGTGTGTGTGTGTGTGGATGGAGGCGGGTGTGTGTTTTGACCAGGCTGAGCTAAGGCAGCGGATTTCTCAGATCCTGTATGAATTAAATATCACGGAGGAGGATGAAAGAGCTGAGGCCGGAGCAGAGGAAAGAGAGCGCAGAGAGGTGGGGCAGCGCTCAAGCTATCGCAACTACGGATGGTCTGCGAAAGGCCTGACCACATTCAGGGACCCCAGGGTGTGTGTATACAAAACCACTCTCTAAGCTGCCAATGTACGAAGGCCAGTTCCAATGCAAATGATGAGAATTGGTATTTTTTCTCCTGGGCTCCCCCTACAGGACAGCTCTACACATGCATTTGTTGACAAGCTGAGAGAGAGAGGGGTTCTCCTGCAGCTCCACCAAAGCTCCATGGTGCAGTAGCAGTGTTCCGACCTGGGACCATCGCATCCAGTCGGTCACCACCTTTGCTCACAACTGGCCAATAGCCAGTTAATTTCCCTTAAAGCATGCCGTAGACAGTCAATTCTGCCCATGCAGAAAGACCGCAGTCAAAGCGAAGACCAATCGGAAGAGTGAAAGCAAGACGGGCATGAGGTGACCACTCAAAGTAAACACATGCAGGGTTTGACCCATGTCACCGTGTCCACAGCTGCACCCTGAAACAATCGATACACTCATTAGGCAAAGCAGAGCCACACCAATTAGTGGCCGAGCCTAAATTCACAAAGCAGGAGAAATGAATTCAACCAGTCGGACCGGCAGCGGCCAGTCAAATCAATGACCGCTTGGCTGGAGGTCTTGGAGCAGCGTTCCTCAAACAAATCCAACGCCAGTCCCAAGACTGCAGAACAGCTTCGACCCATTATTAATCCAAAGGGACGGAAATGGGAGAAGGTCAGGTTCTGTGGTGTGGTGCTGTAAGGATTTGATTGCAATCAGCTACAACCCCACCTCACCTTTCCACGGCTCCACGCCTCAATGCAGGGTGGCTTTTCACCCCTCCAGCCCTTTCAAGCCTGCGCCAAATAGTCCTATTCTATTGGCAATGCATCTGAATCAGCAATGGGTGCAAATTACAGCAGCTGACTGCATTCATTAGAAGCAGTGTCCACAAATATTTGGACATATAGTGTGTATCTATGTATCTATGCAAGGGTCCTTCTGTAAACATGGGAAGTAAAGCAGCCCAGTGTTCGTGGAGCGAGGCTTCGGTCTGCTGCCTCAGAGCAAGCTGGTGAGAGTGAGGAGCTGTGTGGAGTAAACAGAGGTAAATGGACAGAAGTGATGGTCATCTCGGCTCGCACCTGGCGACAGGCCGGAGCGTTTCCAAGTGCTCAACACTTCCTCCCCACTTTAATTTACAGTGAGTTTACACACAGTTTGCAACCTGTCCTCAACTCAACCTAATCGACCCCCACAGCATCCTCACCGCCCTCCCTTGGACGTGGCGGACGGCCTTGGAAAGTAATCTGGCCTCTGGTGTTCACATCGGACTCTGCTCCGTGGGTCCGGGCCAAGTAGATTTCCCATGCTTCCTTCAGAGCTATTAAGCTCCTGATGCATTTGCCCTGAACACAAGACTGTCCGAAACCTGGCTGCATTCAGGCTGGATGTAATAATCTGTCAAAAAGGTGCTGAAACAGCGAATTCTCCGCAATCTGGGAAAGCATGGGAACCCGGCTGCCGCTTGGGCCTGCGGTAGGAACTCGTGAGCCAGCGGGCGGGCCGCAGCCTGGATGACTTCACTGTACAGAGTCTGCTCGCTAAAGCTCCTCTCTGGAACAAAAGCCGAGTCACAAGACCGTACTGGTGGGAATCAGCGGTTAAACACGCACCACGGCCACAGCCTCGAACCATCAGGACTGCAGCCTGCCCAAACAATGACTAAAGGAGAATTAGGCCCATTTTAGGGAAACCAAACCAAGCAACTCTCGGCATGCATTCCGAGACCTAAAAATGTGCTTTCATGCCATTTCTGACCAACGGTTATAAAAATAAATAAATAAATACATACAAAAGAAATGTTATTTTTTATTTTTTGTTTCACTGTGATCAGCATCAGGAAATCAAAAAAAAAAAAGGGCACACACTGACCAAAACAAACACACAAATAAATAAACAATACTCGTGGTGTCCGTGGCAGGTCCAGTGGATGACCACGGACACGTGCTCTTAGCCCTTATGAGGTTTCGCCCAAACCAAGAGTGAACGGACAGCCGTACACGTCTCACAATGCCCACTCTGTCTTCAGAGCTGGGGGGGGGGGGGGGGGGATTTGGGCTCCCTGAAGTGCTGGGGCAGGGGGGAGGGGTATGTAGAGGGGCAGGTCAGTTTGGGAAGGGTCAGGAGGTGACCTCGGAAAGGGGGACGGGAAAGGGGAGCGCCAGTCATCCTGAGTCAAAGCAGTGTGTGTTGAAAGGGCATACACAAGCCAGTGCCACGTTTCCAGGCCCTCGCTTTAACATCCATGCTGACTGGTGGGACCCATGAAGGTGACAAAAACAGGTTGTTTCCATGACGCCACGGATGAATCACTTTTATAATATATTTTTAATTTGAGAGGTTCTGAAACCGGTCTTTAGGGATCCATGGATGAAAATGTGGTTCCCCGGGGTTCGGTTCGAGAACCACTGGTTTAAAGAACCACTAAATTGGTGCAGAACTTTTAAACACTGTGTATCCAGATCTCTGAAAAGCTGCTTCTTCGTTCCTGTATTCTCTGGAGTGACGCTGCTCCATCCCGAGGACTTCTGGGATGAGGTGGGGTGGCGATCATCCAAAAATCCTTACAAGAGCTTACTACCGCTCTTGCTCTTCAGCACTCGCTGAATGCAATCAAATTCACTGGAGCAATGCTCCGGGATCTAATAGAAACCCCACCCTGTGCAGTTACTCCAACAGAAGCAGGATAAAATCTTCATTTTTTAATATTATTTAAAAATATTTAAGACCCTTGATTTCAGAAGAAACAACAAATGACACGGGCGTCCCAATACTTCTGTCCATAGAGTCTACCTAATCATTTATCATCGTTTATCGCTGCAGGCTCGCTGAAATACGTGGAAAATGTTTTCGGGTGAATTCTGGACTATAAATAAACAACACTACATGTAATTCACTGCCTAATTATATATGCAATTACATAATTAGACTTAAACAGTATTACAGAGTAAAGGCTAAAGCAACTTTCTAGGATTCTTAGGTGTTAAACTTTTAACCTCATCTACAAGAACTACAAGTTCTGAAACCGTTACTGGGAGATGCTGTTCGGACCCTCCAGTTCCAGGGGGTTTCAACACTCCCTCATGCATCAAAGCCACCCAACACCTCCAAACAACCGTGCTAACCAGCTGTACACAATTTACACAGTTAAAGACACCCCCCCCAATCCCCCTCATCCTGTTCTCCAGCCCCACCGCACTGCACCCCACCGCACCCCATGCAGACGCCTCCCAGACGAGCTCCGGCTTCAGCCAGGCTTCGCTCAGGGCCCATCCTTTTCCATCCATCAGCTTGATTCTCTGCCCCCCCCCCCCACTCTCACTGCTCCACAGCAGCTGAAAGCCTTGTAGAGCACCAGGAGAAGGCAGGCCTGCCACAGCCCACACCACTCAGACGCTCCCTTTCCCCCTCTCTCTCTCTCTCTCTCTCTCTCTCTCTCGTTCCCTTTCTCTCCCCCTGTATCTGGAATTTCCTGTTGATGGCCTGCTGCTAATGCCCTGCACTCTCATGGAAAAACTCCGGGCCACAAAGATTTTCTCCCCTAGCAGAGCAGGAAAGAGGAAAAAGAGAGAGGGGAAAACGGAGGGGAATGTCGTTTCAGGAGGCTAATGTAGCATGAAAGCGCCGCACTGGCCCCGTCTCCACTGCACAGGCCAAACGGAGGCCTGACATACGGAGGTGTTCACAAAGCTGAAGACACACTCGGAGGAATTGAAGGTTCTCAAATGAGTCAGAAGCAGCACATTGGGTTGGTGTAGCGGAGCTCTTGGAATGAGGCAGAAAGCCGGACTGTCCTGGGGGTCTTTGGGAGGACTGGTTTGAGAACCAAGGCCGTAAAGAACCTGAGGGAGGGACAGGCTGAGGTTCAGAGCCAAAGAAAGCAAGACCTACAGAATATGAGTATAGCTGGTAAGTCTGGCAACCCAAACTGGAGCTTGCTGGGGTACGCCCAATGACCCAGAGACAGTAACCTTCACTAAATTTCACTCCATTATCCAACAGCGCAGCTACGGACAGGAACTACCCCAATCCGGATGATTTTTATAACATCTGGCACATGGCGAACTCATTAACCGTGTTTATTTATTATTATTTGCAGAAACGTCGGTGCTGGAGACACCCGCGTCCCTTCTGCGGATTCATTAGCTGGAAAGCTGCCGTGTGCACAAATGACGGGAGTCTCTTATTAACTGCTTAAAGGCACGTATGATTCTCCTTAATGATTCTTCTAATGAACGCAATCAGCTACTGAACGTTGCACCCACTGCTGACACAGATGTGCAAATGCACACAAACACAGCTTGTCAAGTCCCTGTAGAGAAGAAGTACTGCCAGAAATTAGGACTCACTGGAGCAGATCAACATTAGCCTAACAGGCCTAATGCCAGGCGTGGGCTAGAGGGGTATAAAGCCCCCCAGCACCGACTTTTCAGCTGTGGAGCTGTGGAATGATGGATGGTGCAGCTCCATCCAGTACTTTTTATTATATTTTTAGGATGAACCAAGACGCTTGTCTTCCGTGGATCTTAAAGGATGGCGGGTCGAGCCGAGCCGTAATTAAAGCTGGAAGGGCTCTTGGTGCAGATCGGCTTTTGACCATTGCCATCAAGTACAGAGGGGCTGGTCCACGTACTACATATTAAGGGACCACTGTCTTGCACATAGGGCTGCGCAATATATCGTTTCAGCATCGTCATGGCAATGTGCACTTGTGCAATAGTCACACTGCTGGATGTGCAATGTCATATCAGGCAAGTTAAATCACATTATGTTAAAACTTGCTTAATACAAGAGGAAAATTCACACTTCTCATTTCCTATGACCGATTATATTTGCTGATAATAATCAATCTTTACACGTAATCGCCTGTAATGTATCGGTGTATACTCTTACATACTCATGGAGTATACAGTGAATATTTAAACTGACTCAGTTTATAACTTCAGTGTGTTTACAGAGCTCTGGTTAACCCTGTATCGTTGCAGAATACTTGAACTCAACATTATCATCAACTACCAGATGCTCCTAGTGAGGGGGAAGAGGGAGGGCCATGCAGTGGGAATTATGGTCTCTTGGATTTCCAGACAAATTAGGGATGCACCGATCTGTTTTTTTAATTTTTTTTATTATTTTTCTGATACTGATACCGATACATAAACTTTGCATATCAGTCGATACCCGATACCAGTCTGATACCATTGCTGCATTAATAAACCGTATATATCTCACCATGTGGGAGAGACTTGAGACATCAGAATTGACTTAAACATTACTTTATATAATAAAACAAATGAACACAGATATAAAAGTAGTAAATTTGTCATTTGTCTTTTATTTATTTGCACATTTAGTTCAGTCTCACACCAATAAATTAAAGTGAAAGGATCGGTTCCATGGATCGGCCTAATTCTCCGATACTGATCCAGCTAATTTTGTTAATATCGGGACCGATACCTGATCCTAATATCGGATCGGTGCATCCCTAACACAGATGATTGTGTATATTTCACTTTATATCTGCCAGATGTTGTTTATTATACTTTAACCATTAGTGGAAAGTGTGCTTTATAAATATCACAACATGTTTGTTTCACATGTTTTTGTTTTCAATATCTATTGCAGAACAACAACTTTGCATATCTCAACTTTTTTACCTTACAGAATCATACAGCCCTACTTGCATACGCATCAAGGCACTGAGTGCATGCGTGTAAGGAGCAAAGGGGGAGGTCCTGGGCTGTACAACGTTCTGGGAACCACTGCTACAGAGCAAGAGTGCTAAAAAGCCGGTACACCTGTACAGCTACAGATGGCTGAACGCATAGATTAGCGTTTTCAGTACTAGTTCAGAGTGTTTACCACAGGGCAGGACCCTCGGCCTTGCAAGTAGAACACAAAGGGGACGGATTTAGCAATGGCCTACAAGCTTCCAACACACAAGGGCGGCATTGAGCCTGGGGAACAGCGAAGGCCGATCTCCTGCGTGAAGGTATAGACCCCAGCATCTGCTGGACTCTCCAGTTACCAGCACAAAGCTTCCTTTTTGGGCTCTGCAGGGTTCCAGCTGTCTCAGACTTGGGGTTTCAGCCCCTCTAGAGGTCAAACGGTTCTACTGCAGTGCTGCGTGAAGGCGGACTCGTCGTATCTGCTGGCAGTTGTTCGTCATGAACGGACCAATAGAAATGCTCCAAACTGCAACACACTCGCCACATCAACCACCAGGGTTGCAGGGAATTTGCCCACTGTAAATGAATGGAGTGTGCTGTTGTAGGCCTACGCAAAGAAGCCCGACGTGGCCCAGTCAGAAGTTAGCTGGAGTTCAGGCTCGTTTAGTGAAGGATAAGGATACACGGGGACCAATCGTAGACCACGAACGGGGCTCTGTTTGGACTAGGCTTAATCACTGCCCAAACACTGATTGTCTGATTCACCAACTGCTCTTAAGAATTTTCCCCAAAACACTGATCGATTGGGTCTCAGGTCTCAGAGAATTTGGGGGGTGGCTGATATGATCAATGGCTGATCGATTTTCGAGGACAATGGGACCAATCATTACATGCAGAGCAGAGCTATAACCAATTCTTTAGGACTTATGCTGTAGTATGTCATAGCAGAGCGAAGCCACACTTGTGAATTGGGCAAAACGCTCAAACTTCTGCCATCATGACAACCCTCCTTCCTTCCATGTTAAACGACCAAACTAATCCTCACCCCCAAAATGGTGGAGCATCTGCGGGCGAGGGGAGGATGAGCCGAGCCGCTATCTTCTGCCTTACCCTCTGGGTCCAGTGACACATCAAAAACGCTCATATTGACGAGGATGAGGCTGCGAGAGTCGAGCGTACTCAAGAGCGTCACGCTTCTAATTGCTCCTAAAAGTAGGTCAGCGCGGTTTGCCGCTTCTCAAGCCATCGTGCTCAATTCTTAACGGCCTGCGAGGGCTGCTCACGCCTCCTGGCCCTGCAGTACCCCTTGCCCCCCTTTTGAAGGCCCCCTTTCAATAGCCCATCTATCTGATGCACACACCCATACACATATATATATATATATATATATATATATATATATATATATATATATATATATATATATATAGATAGATACACAACACACACACACACACACACACACACACACATACATACAAATACATACACACATTCCCAGTAGAGGAGGATTGCATAACAGAAGAGTGAGTGAGGGGCCTCCGCCAGTTCTGGGCAAACACAATGGCGGAGCCAGAACCCGTCCCTCTCCGAGCAGAAGGACTCATTCATATGCAGATCCTGAACCATGTGTGCACAAAAAGTGCAGAGTGGTCTGCCTCCGCTGGAACCAATCAGATGCACCCACCCACCCACCCAGCTGCCCCAACCCTTCACATACACACAGAGTGCAAAATTGGACCGAGAACAGTCAGGCAAAAAGGGATTACACAACATTTATACACTCCCCTGGATGACTTAAACAGGGCTGTGTTTACACGCCTTCAGCGGCGACGGACGGTGGAGATTTCAGGCTGATTTGAATCTCATCTGGAGAGAAAGCCAGATGCCCACAGGTCGGGGAACGCTATTCCCAAGGTCGATCCCAGCCTTATATAATGGCCTATTCCCAACCTGTCTAGTAAAGCCACTGTGAAACCCTGAGGGCCTTCATTCAGAACGGTCAAGAGTTTACTAAAAAGGGCTGGACGAGATGCAGGGTATGGCAGCAGTCCCTTAATATGCATGTAATAGGGGTGCAACAATACACTCCCACCACCTTGCAACAGGGTGGGCTCAGGTGAAATGAGGTGAGGTCAGGTCAAGGTGTACCCTCATATTTATTTCATGGGAGCACAAGCTCTTCTCCAGTGCTGAGCAGCTTTTGGCTGTTAAAGTCCACTAAGCTGCTAATAGTGTCCAGACTGAAGGCCGGTGCATACCTACTCAGGAAGTGGAGGTGCCATAGGGTGACCGGCCAACGTACAGACGTACAGAGGCCTAATGCTAGGGCCGTGTACCAATCGAAGGTTCTGGTCCAACGGCGCGACCAGTCTGTGGGGTGCACTAAAAAACAAATAACTTCATAGACCCCAACACTGAACCCTGTGGCACTCGAACCATATGCCAGGCTGTATCCGAATAGCTCACAGCAGCTTCTGCACTAATCAGAGGATTAATGACAGAATATAGGGTTAAACCAGGTGGCCTCTTTCGCTAGAACATTGGTCAGTCCTCCATCACTATTCTCACCAATTCCAGAACCTGATAGATATATATGAGTGCATTTGATTCGTGATTCCTCATGAACATCTCCATTGAGGGTTTCTGAGCACCTTAGCCTTCCACAGTAGCCACATTTCCTTGAGGATAGTCGTGCAGACTGCATGGATAATAGTGTCCAGACTGAAGGCCGGTGCATACCTACTCAGGAAGTGGAGGTGCCATAGGGCGACCTCTGGCCAAAGTGACGTACGGAGGCCTAATGCTTGGGCCGCGTACCAATCGAAGGTTCCACCGGCGCGACCAGTCTGTGGAGTGCACTAAAAAACTGCATTACTCTCATAACACAACAACAACTTCATAGACCCCAACACTGAACCCTGTGGCACTCATTTACTTGAAATTTAGCCAACTGAGCATTTCTGTCCTCTCATTTCTTTCATCATTCAGATTCATCTCAAGCTCAGACGTCCCAAAATACCCGATTGTACCCGGTACCACAAACCTCTAATGGGTAACACTGCCCGGCTAAAGATTGGCCAGTATTGAGGGTTTCTGAGCACCTTAGCCTTCCACAGTAGACACATTTCCGTGAGTCTCGTCGCGCAGACTGCATGGATACCTCATGTGGAAAGAAGTCTCTCCTTAAAAACATGTATTTTTAGCCTGGTGTTACATTACTAGTAAAGTAGTCTGGCTGGAAATGAAGATCGCTGGCCGTCAACTGTCCTGGCATCAGCGCCCGTACCCTACAGTCAAGGAATGTGGCACAGCTAAACACGCAAGGCAAGATGCACATGCAGTCTGGCGTCAGGGATGTTTAAGTGAGGAAGGAGAGGGTTTGAATGTTCTTCCATCTTCATGCCGTGATGGAGGCGCAGTCTGATGACACAGGGCAGTCTAGGAGCCGGAGGGACCGCAGAGGTTCTGCTGTGAGTCAAACCGCTAGAGATTCAATCAGCTGACGTCAAACGCCTCCCCACAGACACTCCTCCCATCTTCATGAGGTGTAATCCAATCAAGCTGCCCGGAAGTGCCAGTACAAACTCATCAGATGTTGGAGAACATTCGTGTAATATCATCAGCGCAGAGGGATCGTGTTCTGCCCCAAAGGTCAGGAGCGTCAAGCCCAGAGCACGGCGGCCCAACGTTCTCCAACATACATCTTGGTTTAGAGAGTCCTGGGACTGAGCCAACAAGCCAAGTGGACCACAGCGAATAATCACACGCAAGTGCGGCACACGGACCTAAACGCAAATAAACTATGTCCAAATGTTTGTGGACACCCCTTATATTGCATGAATTCAACTACTTCAAATACTGCCAATAGAATACGACTCTCTGGAGCAGATAAACATCATGAACCTATTGGCACCATGCTGCCTAATAATGCCAGGCGTGGGCTATAGATGGGTATAAAGCCCTCCAGCATTGAGCTGTGGAGCAGTGGAAGAACTGTGTTCTCTGGAATGACGATAATGACGGTGGTGCTCCATGCACTACCTTTGGGAGGAGCTGGGGACTAAATTCTTTTATTATTGAAAGCAATCAAACCCTCACAGCAATGTTCCTTTGAAGTAGACTAGTTCCTTTCATAGAAAGCCTTCTTCTCTGGACAGTAGAGACAGTTACTCCAACAAAAGCAGGATACCCTGGATTTCGGAAGAAAGAAAAGAAAAGAAAAGAAAGAAAAAGCATCTGTCCCAATACTTTTGTCCACATAGTGTATTTACATACGTGTGTTTTATTTGCTTGTTATTTCTTTAATAAAATCCTGAATTATTTTCCTGTTGTGACGAGCGCAGAGAAAGAAGCTAACCGTCTCGTGTGCCATCTTCAACCCACTGCCAGCCAGGCATCGAGACGGACTCGTGCTGCAGTCTCCTTTACGAAATGAGGGCCTGGGGGAGTGCAGGGCTTGAGAGGAGGAGGAGGAGGAGGAGGAGGGTGACTTCTGACGCTGAGTGACATGGCGGCTGCACCGTGTCCTCAATAACTCCAGCGGTGACCAAGGGTGAAAGCACTGGGTGCTCCTATCATCTTGCATCTTTTGGGGGTCGCGCTGCACATCTCAAACCACCACAACAAAACAACAAACTGGACGAGACTCCGGTTCTTTCCAGCGTCCGAATAAAGCCGCTCGTCTTAACATGCTAACTACAGCAGAAACGGAGGGGGTGGGGGGGGGCACCAATAACGCTGTCCAAAAATCCCTCGCCTCATCCAACAGCACAGGCTCCACCTCGCTCTCTCTCTCTCTCTCTCTCTCTCTCTCTCTCCTTCTCTCGTCTGCTGAATCTGAGAAGCCATGGAGTGCAAAAATCCGTGGGCTTGTGAAACGTGCAGAAAAAAAAGAACAAAAATATGAGTCATCGTGACCTACATAGGCAGCATGTGGAAGAGGCTCCGGCTTCCGCATAGCAAAGTGTTTACTTCATCTTGTATGTGTGCACCTTCCCGAGGCGAGGGGGCGGGGACAGACAGGGGGAGAGATATTAAAAAAAAAAGGAACGCTAAAACGAGATACACATCCTGGAGAAATACTGGAGACATGAGCAAACTGCACTGACTCTATATTATATGGAGTAGGGCTGGACGATATGGTAAAAATACAATATCACGATATTCAATATCACGATACATGTAATCAGACTAAAAACATCAGGATCAGATTCTTATAAACTACTATTCAGATCCTCTCCTGTACTGAATACAGTGATTTCTACTCAACATCTGCTGCTCTTTGTCTAATTAACCCTTCAGTCTAATCACACTGTGAGTAATGAAACCTGCAGCTGATCAGTGTTTATTAGCACTAACAGTCTCCTCCATATGATTAGAAAAGTATATCGCGTGTCACGATGAATTTTATCACGATACAATAGAAAATCATCATATCGCCCAGCTCTACTATGGACTATATTTTACCAGAGGTGCTCAAAAAGCCATCAGAGAGGGCTGCTATGGTACAGGTAGTATAACAAGGCCTTGATCCCTTCTCAGATCAGCTACTTGAGAGAAGGACAAGGCCTTCTTCTGACCTCTCGAACTGGAGAACCAGCTCCAACTTGGACACGCACCTTCTCAGGTGTAGCTCTGCTTGGATTTTAGAAGAATTAAATGAGAAGGGGTTCAAAGTCTGCGGGAGATCCAGTGCAACTGTTACAAATCTACTAGAAGAGTGAAGCAATAGAGACCAGAGGTGGTGCCAGCCTGGCCCCCTTCTCCCAGACCACGCCCTGGTGTCTCAGACCGCCGCCACTGAGCTTCCAGTGCAGAAGCAGAGCGGAGGTTAAAACTGATCAAAATAATAGCACAGGAATCCTAGCACAGGAAATCCCGGGTCATGCTGCTTGCCATCAGCAGCCATGGTCAGCACAATTGGCCTTGCCCTCTCAGGGGTGGGTTGATGGCACTCCTGGGGTGGGCAGTGCAGGTCCTCTGAGCACGCTGGTTGCCTAGCTATGCTGCATCAGCAACAGTTTGGGTGGTGGCCGTCTTCACGTGATGGTCATCACCCGTCTAGTGTTGTGGGAATTGAACGGAGATCTGGTAATTAGCCAATTAGCCAAGTGCCATTAGCCCATGAGACCACAGGTGATGGCACAGATCAAGGTCAGAGTCACTAGACAGCATGTTTGTGTTCTCTTGGTGGGCAGGACAGTCCTCCCTCTCCCCCAATCACTGACAACGCTAGTCAGTGTAAGCTTAGACGTCAGTGTTCTCCTCCAAGCATGTAGAGCTCCAGTGATGTTGTGTTTGCAACAGTTTGAAAAGATGGTGGAAGAAGTTCCCTCCCAGCCCAGGTAGCATCGTAGCATTGGAGGAGAACACAGGGATTAAAAAATCCTCCAAAAGTGTCAATCAGCCGATTCAGACGAAAATAATCGACCATAGAACTTCAGCATCAGCCACTGCTGGCATAACTAGAACAGGCAGGGACGGGCAAGAAGCCTGGAATTGAGGGCAGGTGCAGAGCCTCGTCTGAATAAGCATTTCTGCAGGAGAAGCAGCGCACACACACACACACACACACCAGCCCGGACACTCAGACCTTACATTCAGAATTCAGTCTCGCAGTCCAATATAATATAATACCCCAGTGTGATCGTGATTAGGAGGCAGGCGTCTACCGCAAAACAAGAACAACCAATCCCAGCACAAGCTTTTCCATTGGAAGGCGGAGCTACAGAGCTACTTTCCTTGTAAGAGAGAGGGGAGAGAGGGAAAGAGAGAGAGAGAGAGAGAGAGAGAGAGAGAGAGAGAGAGAGAGAGAGAGAGAGGTGTAGAGCAGGTTTTCTTTAATCAATATCCTCTGCAGAGCTCTTCAGCTCCTTGGGTCTGGTTTCCTAATCAAGAGCTCACCCCTCCCCTCTTTCCTTTCCAATACAATAGAGCCCAAGGGTGGAGAGAGAGAGAGACTGCGGGAGAGAACCTTCAAGCTTATGAACGGAGGAAAAATGGTCATAAACCTGCTGGATTTTAGATCTAATAATTAATAATGAATTTCCGGATCATAACTGACGACGCTCTGCAGGGCTGTCCCGAATTAGGGCGGTGCGTTGGCAAGAACCTGGGGATACGATCCACACCGCGATAGAGAAGCTTCCCTGAAGGGCATCGCAGAGAATGATGCTAGGTGGTTGCTAGGCTGCCACTATGGTATCCTAGGTGGTTACAAGTGCCATGTTGCCAAGTGGTTGCTGTGGTACATCATGTGGTTGGCTGGGGGTCGTTTAAAAAGACCACCACCCCACACTCTACAGACTCAACAGTGGTTCATTTAGTGTTGCGTCTAAACATCGGCCACTAGATGGCAGTGTTGTACACGCCACTCAGATCCCACTGTTCTGATTGGATAAAAATTACCACTATATATAAAATGATATATTCCTTAGCCTACAGGATTACAGTCACTGCATGATAAGGAACTGAAGCCCCTGCATTGTGATACACATCACCAGGCTCTTGCCAAAACACAGCCCTGTCAGTGTGTGGAGAATATGGTGCAGGCTATGCCATCACAAATAGCCCCGCCCCCCAACAACAATATCAATATCCAAATCAATAACCAAAACTAGACACCAAATCCTGGCAGAACGGGAGTTTTAGTAGCGATCCGGACGGCTTTCCCGGCCTCCCGGCAGCTATGGAAGGACGTGGCTGGGGGTAGAGCATGGACAGGTCATCAGGCCAATCAGAGGGAGGGACGTTTCTCTCTGAAAGCAACAGCAAATGACCGACTGTGCTCCTGAAAAGGCGAGTCGGCAGCAGCGAGCTCTGACGCCACGGCCGCTCAGCTTTCACGACACCAGAGTAGGGGAGAGAGAGAGAGAGAGAGAGAGAGAGAGAGAGAGGAGGACAGTGAAAGAGAAAGGCAGAGCATCGATCAGTCAGGAGGAGAGCACTAAGCAAGCACAGCGTGAGCAACAGCAGCACGGCAACGGCGTATCGATGGGCTGGAAAACGGAGCGTTTACCCGGCAGCCTTCAGACGAATCTCGGCCCAAAACACTGTACCGAACAGAACCCTCGGCCAGGCCTGCTTTAGGCCACTCTAGCCCAAATTCTGCTTCACCTCCATCTCCATCACTCTCTCTGTACCCTTCGCTTTCTGCTGAGTCACCAACAACAGTGCCAGAAACCAGTGTGCACGTGCAAACACACACACACACACACACACACACACACACACACACACACACACACACGAACTGTGGAAAAGAGAGCTGCAGAGAAATTGGCCTCCGGACCAAAACAGAGGACGTCTGTGGAAAAGCACAGTTGCCCAGGCTGGTTGGAAGCAGGTGGTTCATCCTTGGTTGCTAGGTGACTGCTACGGTATCCTAGGTGGACCTTATGGAATGGCATAAAAAAAGTGGTTGATAAGTGTTGAAGGATGCTCTTTGGTATTACAGGTGGTTGCTAGGTGATTGATAAGGTGTTGCCATATGGCTTTGCGCAGAGTTGGAACAAATTAGTGGATGGTGCGATGCTGCTAGGTGGTTACTAGGCGGGCGCTACGGTATCCATGATGGTTATGCTGTCTCAGGTGGTTACTACCATGTGGCTGTGGTATCTCATGTGGTTGGTTGGGTTTCTATAATAAATAAATGATTCTGTCTGAATCATAGAAAGTGCTAATCACATACTGCAGTATCTCAGTAAATACACTATTTGGACAGAAGTATTGGGACACCTGCTCAGTCATTGTTTCTACTGAAATCAAGGGTATTAAAAAGAGCTTATCGTGCTTTTGTTGGAGTAACTGTCTCTACTGTCGAGGGAAGAAGACTTTCTACTAGATTTTGGAGGAGCATTGCTGTGAGGATTTGATTGCATTCAGAGACAAGAGCATCCCGAATCCCCCAACTCATCCCAAAAGTGGATGGAGCTCCACCACCATCACTCCAGAGAACACAGTTCTTCCACTGCTCCACAGCTCAACGCTGAGGGGGGCTTTATACCCCTCTTGCCCACACCTGGCGTTAGGTAGCATGGTGCCAATAGGGTCATGTCTATTATATTGGCAGTACTTCTCTACAGGGACTAGACAAGCTGTGCTTAAAGTAGCTGAATGCATGTATTAGAAGGGGTGTCCAGAAACATTTGGACATTTATGTCCAAATTGGACTTTTGTTGACGGACAGAAACATCTTGATTTCCACAGAAGCTCATCTGCAGCTGTAACTGATCAGAATCCTCTCACAGTAAACACACACTGACTGGTGAGGGAGGGGGATCGTCTGCAACCTTCTGTGAGATCAGACGAAAACATCTGGACCTAAAGCTGCTCTTCAACTCAGAAACTGACCAGATCAGACCAGCACAGCCCAGCCCAGCCGTTCACCCTGCTGCGGAGGGCCAGCGCAGGATAACAAAGCTCCCATTACATTCAATCAATACTGCATCCACTTAATAGCGACAGCCTACCGCGCGATTGGTGGATTTTATTTATTTATTTATTTATTTATGTGCCAGAAGGGAGGCACATCTCCACCGAATCCCTGGAATATCAGCCCAAACTTCACAGCATGAGGGAGAGGAGAACAAGCAGGATGCACACAAACATACAGCTTCAGAGTAATCCTGGCTTTTCTGTATATGCATTCAACTGAGGCAGCCAGTGTGTGTGTGTGTGTGTGTGTGTGTGTGTGTGTTGCCTCTATAGAGACGTTTTAAATTATTGATGGTGCAGACAGCAGGCCAGGCTGAGGAACACTAATGCACCAAACCTCATAAAGGAGGCAGGATAACGTTACACATGACATCACCACCAGGCACACACCCAAAAACCAGCCACTCCCCCCCCATCCCTGCAGCCAGCGCACATCCACCGGTATGAATATTTAATTAAAGCTCAGGATCACATGGCCACCTTTGCTCTCATCCAACCATGAAGTCTTAAAGCTACAAACCAGCGCATATCGTCGCTGTCCCGCAAAAACCTTGTTTCTCCATTTCTGCCAATTTTTTCACTTTTTAATATAATATGAATCTGGCTGCTATTCTTTATATGGTCACTTGGGCTCTGGCAACAAATGGAAGGAATAAGACTGGTACTTGGGAAAACGTCCTCGCTGCAGCTGTTAACTTTCGGAAATCAGACGGAAATGATGCGATTTTTGCCATTTTTAACAATCAGGGCTGATCCAGGCATAATTTTATGGGCTGCATATCTGCTATTTTAAGCCTGATCCACTTCCGATCCTTTGTTTTTACCGCTGTGCATCTCTGTAAATATACTATTTGGAGAAAAGTATTGGGACACCTGCTCAGTCATTGTTTCTTCTGAAATCAAGACTATTAAAAAGAGCTGATCCTGCTTCTGTTGGAGTAACTGTCTCTACTGTCCAGAGAAGAAGGAAAGGCTTTCTACTAGATTTTGGAGGAGGAGCATTGCTGTGAGGATTTGATTGCATTCAGTGACAAGAGCATTCCTAATCCACCAACTCATCCCAAAAGTATTGGATGGAGCACCACCACCATTGGCAGTACTTCGCCACAGGGACTAGACAAGCTGTGCAACTTAAAGAAGCAGAATGCATATATTAGAAGAGGCGTCCACAAACATTTGGACATCCATGATTTCATTTTTAACGTTCAGGGCTGATCCAAGCATAATTTAATGGGCTGCGTATCTGCTATTTTAAGCCTGATCCACTTCCGATTCTTTGCTTTTACTGCTGTATTTTAGCAGAGCTCCCTCTGGAATCCTCTAGCCACCAATACTAGACATTATTCCCAGCCTGCAGCAGTGAGGAGTGTTTTTAGAAGCTACCAGAAGAGTTTAGAGGCTGTAGTGAGGAGCTAGTTTACAGCCATAATTCACTACAGGCAGCAGCTAACATGCCTACGGCTTTGCAGAGAAGGAATGAGACTCTTACTCAGGACTGTAGTTGATTAAACTAGAAAATGAGTTGCAAATAATGCCTTTCATGCCATTTCTAGCGATCAGGGTCCATGCAGGCATATTTTAATAGACTGATATTGGCTAATTTAAGCCTGATTCATTGCCGATCCTTTGTTTTTACCGCTGTGTGTTTTAGCAGGCGTCCTCCAGCCACCATTAACAGACATTATTCCCAGCCTGCAGCAGTGAGGAGTGTTATCAGGACGTACCAGAACAGTTGCGAGTCCGGCAGCATCCAACATGCTCATGGCTTTGAAGGATAGGAATGTGACCCCTACTTCGGACTGATCAGGTCCCATTCAGGTATTGGCTCATTTAAGCCCAAGTCACTTCGACCCTTGGGTTTAATCGCTAGCAGAGCGGCGCTTGGCGCCCTCTAGGTATCACATGTGTCATAGCAGGCAGCAGTGAAGAGCATTCTCAGAGGGTAAAAGTATGGTTTGCAGTTACAGTAGAATATGAAAAGTTGACATATGGTTTTAGAGCCTTTATGGTGTTTGCAATGTTTTTTTTTATCCACCATTTCTGACCACGTTGCCTAAAGCATGTGACTTACAGCTGGTTAGAAATGAAACTCAGTCAGAGCACATTTACAACTATATTATATTAAACATCTATTTCACATCAGTAGGCGACAAATACCAAACCAATAACAATACCAATAACAAAAGATATCAGTTCAGAGTGGGACCACTACAAACACCTGGGAGCTGAACGTAGCAAAGTAATGGGGAAAATAAATAAATAAATAAATAATAATAATAATAATAAAAATATATATATACGCACAGAAGAGTATAATATAATACGGCAGCAATGACTTTTTACGACTACATATCCAACATGGAGCGCCATCTACAGATCCAGTAAACTGTCCAATAGCTGAGTATAGTCGAACAACAGTGAAACAGGGACAGAAGAAACTCCGAGACAGAAAGAGAGAGAGAGCGCGAGAGGGAGAGACAGTCCAACAATGGCGCTGCCTTCAAGGTTCCTATAAACATCTCGAAGCATTTTACAGGATCTCAGTGTAATAGGTTTGCAGCCCTGTGCCAGACCTCACTCTGCTGATGAAAAGAGAGCAGCAAAGCAAGCCAAAGCAGCTCGCACGCTCCAGCTTCGTTAACGAAGCAGGTGTTTCAAGCTTTTAAACAAACAGGGATGAAACAACAGCTCCACAGAGCCGCCCGCCCAAACGTGGCCAAATCACCGCGACGGGTGGGCCGGAATAAAGCGAGGCCTGTAACATTTCGCCAAAAAAACAGCCTGCGGCAAGAAAAGAGAGTGGACTTCGCAACCTGAATCAATCAGCGCAATGAATTCATGAGCACGGACAGTGAAGTGTGGTCCTAAACACACACACACACACACACACACACACACACACACACACACAGCTCTTTTTTCCCAGGGCTGGCATTCGAGCGCCGCCTCGGCGGGATCAAGCGGCGGCCCGGCTGAGGGCCGAGAGTTGTTTCGGAGTGTTTACAGAGCGGACCTCCCACACTTCTTATGTACACACACTCCAAACAAGCCCGCCACTTGGCCCCCTTCAACCAACACACTCGGAAAAACATGCCGGACCCAGAGAGACGAAGAGCGGCCGGACAGAGACAGACATGCAGAAACAAACAGTAAACACCTGCGACGGGTCCTTAAAAACAATCGCTTCTGAAACGTGTGATACAATGAGGACATCCAATGAAAACCTCGGTATTTTGGCGTATATGAAGGGTGTGTGTGCGCGTGTGTGTGCGCGTGTGTGTGTGTGTGTATATGCTGTAGTTTGGTTCTCTTGGTCCGGACCAAGCAAGAATACCCTGTCTTGGGCAGTTTTGCGTTTCAACTGAGACATTGGCAACTGAACCCAACAGGAAAAACAGGAGTGTGTGTGTGTGTGTGTGTGTGTGTGTGTGTGTGTGTAATAACTATAACTAGCGAGGCAATAATCGAGCTATAACTACACTGCCTTCACAAATCAGCAAGATACTGGTATCTAAGCAGGTAGCATTTTATACAAACATTCAATTGGGACGTGGCTCGGTACCTTCCTGCCTTCGAACCCTGCCCGAGTAGCTTTCTGAGGCCTGCAGAGGAGTCTGGGAAGGGCTTTCTAAAGATCTCAGAACAATCAGAAATCAGCCGCTCCACTGTCCGATAAATCCTTTAACCAGCTGACCAGCAGGACCATATTACCCCCATCTCTCAGGCCTCCAGATCAGGCCTCCAGATCAGGCCTCCAGATCAGGCCTCCAGATGTTCAAATATGATCAAAATGACACAGGTCTTCAGGGGGTGTCCTTATTTGTTCACATGGCTGTACGCTGATGCAAAGTGAAAAGAAGTGCAGAACTGCTTCCCCACTTTCCCAAAGAAGAGAAAGAGAGAGAGAGAGAGAGAAACGGGTAGAAACAAAGAGGAGGCGGCACGTAGAGAGCGAGAGTGAGAGCGCGAGCGAGCAAGCGAGAGGCAGAAAGAGAGAAAGCGAGAGAGGCAGCAGAAAGAGAGAAAGGGTGAGCCGAGCCTCCTGTGCATGCCAGTATTGAAGACCACTCATTTCTGTGAGCTATTCAGCTGAGGCATAAAAGAGCCCGTCCACAGCAGCACACACAAAAGCCACAGCCAGCCTCGCTGAGGAGTGTGTCCGAGGGGCCGGCTGGGGGAAACGTATGCTCATGTACGCTAATGGAAAGCACATTGTGTGTACGCACACACACACACACACACTCAAACACACACACTATACTGATTGGTACATTAAAAAAAACCCAAAAAACCCACACACACCCCTGCTCTAAGAGTGTATCTGAAGCAGCAGAATGTGTGAAACAGATGAAACTGTGGTGGAGACAGCAGCCAGCACTGCCTTACTGCAGGTTTACTGGTACTGACTGACAGGGCTGATTAGGGCTGGGAGGTGGAAGGGTGAGAGTATGGGCTGGGCAGAACGGGCAAAAATGTCTCTCAGTATTTATTATTATTTTATTATTATTATTATTATATATTTTTGTTTTTTACAGGTTTGCATCTTATTTTTGGGTCAGGAGTAGACAATATAAAAAATAATCAAAATTATTCATAATAAAAGCTCAGAGTGGAGAAGGGGTTGCATGGCCCTGCAAAATGAGCCTAAATCTGCATGAAACAGCTGCTAGAGTTGTTAGTATAGCTCAGGCCATGTGCGGTGTGGCTGGTTTGCAAGATCGTCGGAGGCGCTGTGATCACGAGTTAGCCGACGGCATCGCTGGGTTTATTTGTATTCAGGCGGATGTGAAAACAGCCCTGTGGTCCTCGTGCAGTGAGTGTGTGTGTGTGTGTGTGTGTGCTTGTGTGTTCTCTGGTGCTAGCCTACTCTCACTAGCAACACGCTAATGCTAAGTGTTGATGCTGACAGCACTGAGCCGACTGAATGATTGAGTCAGTACTTCTGTATGGGATGAGGTGGGGTGGTAATAATAATCATCTTCATCATCATCATCCAGCATCCTGACCTCACTAATGCTCTTTTTGCTGAATGCAATCAAACTCTCACAGCAACGCTCTTTCAAAATCTCCTAGAAAGCCTCTTCTTCCCTGGAGAGAGGAGACAGCCAGTCCAACAGAAGCAGAATCAACTCTGAATCAACTTTAACATCCTAAAAAATACAAAAAATAATTATGTGCAGGTGTCCCAATACTTTTGAACATATACTGTATTTAAGGTGCCACCAGAGCATGTGACGATTAGCCATCCCGGGACAGTAGAAACACACTTGCTCCAATGAAAATAAATACATAAATAAATGTCCAGGTGTCCCAATACTTTTGTCCATACAACAAATCTCAAAATGTGATAAACTCTCCTGGCCCGGCACTGAAGCCGGCGTGGCGTCTGGCAGCGAGGCGGTTAACCAGCACCGCATACAGCCACCTCACTGCAGCCTGTGGAGCCTGTACATCCAGCCCTGAGCCCTCCTCCCTCCCTCCCTCTCGGACGGCGGCTGGCTGCTGGCTGCTGGCTGGCCTCCTCTACACCCTCTCCACCCCCTCCACCCTCACCCCTCCCCTCGGCTGGCTGCTGGCTCCCCTCCCCCTCACTGCGGCAGCGCAGATGGTAGCGCTGTGACCTCGCCGTTTCTGCCTCCTTGTTTTGATCCTACAGTCCTGATTGTTCAGCCTAATCCCATACTCCCCGAGTCCTTGGCTGAGCGCCAGGACTGTTATTAAGCACACAAAGGCTTTTCATTCCAGCTACCGTCATCGCTGCCCCCCCCTCCCTCTCTCCCCCTCAGTCACTCACTCCTCTATAGCCAACCCCCCCTCTCTCCTGCTCTATACCCCCCCTCCGTCTCTATACCCCCCCCCCCAGTCTCTCTCCTGCTCTATACCCCCCCCCAGTCTCTCTCTGGCTCTATACCCCCCCCAGTCTCTCTCCGGCTCTATACCCCCCCCCCCCAGTCTCTCTCTGGCTCTATACCCCCCCAGCACTCCTCTTTCCCTCTCTTGTTTAGTCTCCACTGCTGCTGCCACCATTTAGCCCCCCTCCTTTTCTCTCTCTCTCTCTGCTTAGTTTCAACCTCTCTCGCTCACCATCCTCTTCCTCTTCCTCATTTGTTCTCATTTGTTTCTGTCTGTGCTTTCCTCTGTCCCTCACCATCTATCCCTCTATCTATATCCAGGCTTATGCAAAATTATAGGCAACCCCGGATGCCCTACGAATCAAAAATAAATATATTATATATATATATATATAAAAAAATAAAAAATAAATATATATATTTAGATATTTGTAATTTCTTTTGTTACATTTGTTTTTTACAATATATTCATTTTGATTCCTAGGGCAACCATATGTTTACCAAGGGTGTCCAAACATTTGCATAAAACTTATTTATTTTATTCACTTTTAATTATTATTATTATTATTATTATTATTATTATTTTTGCCTTAAGTACAAAATCAAGGGCATTAAAATAAATCAATAATCCTGCTTTTGTTGGAGTAACTGGGGGAAAAAAAGGAGGAGCATTGCTGTGAGGATTTGATTGCACTCTGCAACATGAGCGATAGTGATGTCAGGAGGTCACCAACTCATCCCAAACAGCACCATCTATTAATGCACTGCTCCACAGCTCAATGCTGGGGGGCTTTATACCACTCTAGTCCTATTCTATTGGCAGTCCTTCTCTACAGGGGCTCCACAAGCTGTGTGTGTGTGTGTGTGTGTGTGTGTGTGCGCATTTGCACATCTGTGTCAACAATGTGTGCAATTTAAGTAGCTGAACGCATTCATTTAAAGGGGTGTCCACAAATATTTGGACAGAGTGTGTGTATAGCGTGTACACACACAAATACAAACGTAGTGTGTTAGGAGTGCTGCACAACGACGCTCGCTGGTGTACAGTGTGATGTGTTGGGTTTGCCTAGGCAAGGAAATGAACCCCAGTGTTCTGCGCGCACCATCAGCATTCATTACTACACTATTGAACGTGGTGGACAAAGGTCACGTGGGTCAATCTGGGAAGACGGTCGGCATGCGCAGAACCTCAGACGTGCTCCTTCCTTTCCTACGTCCACATCCCTCTATTTTCAAGCTAAAATTAAAGGCATCCGAACCTGGGGACACACTCAGGCATGTTGCTAAGCAACGGATGCAAGCCACACTGCAGGTGCTCTTGTGAGATACTTGGCAGGCCTTGTGCTGCCTGCCTCTTCACACACACACACACACACACACACACACACACACACACACACACACACACACACACACACACACAAATATATACACACGCGCATACAAAACCTACAGCCAAGCCACAAACACAAACCAATTACACACAGCTAAGACCATCACACACAAACTGCCACACACGCAAACACAGACTATACACACACACACACACACACACACACACACACACACACTTCAACCTCTGTGCATAACATCTCTCAGCAAATCTGTCGCAGTCGGTAAGCTGGGCTATAATCGGTATAATAGCAGCCTACTGGTTCTACAGCAGCAGTCTGGTCATCTCCCACAACTTCCTGAAGCGAGGGAGGAGCTGCCAAGAACGAGGACAACAGGCCGGTCAAGTGTGACAAGTTGCCATGGAGATGCTTTGCCATTTCAGGAACGGCGATTATTCAGAAAATGAGATTTTTTTCCCCCCTTGTTTGATTTTAAATGCCAGCATCGTATGAAGCCGCTCAGAGCCGAATGTCCACAGCAGGAGAATTTAGGCATTGCAGTGTGCGAGTGTGTGTGTGTGTGTAACGTAGAGGTGGTCGATATGGTATGATTAGCCAATGATATCACAATACCTGAAGAAATATGAAACTGTGACGAAAAGGAGACACAGCTCTGCATCATCAGGGGCAGCGGCTCCGGTCCCTACAGCTGCTTTTTATCATGGGCTATAAAAGCAAGCTGCCTCCTCCACCTTTACAGCCCGGAGCCCCAAGCGTTACACAACACAGTGCAAAGTTCACAGGCAGCACCATATAAGCCAAGAGGGGGGGGGGGGTGCTGCGTGATTGATATGCCATTGCAAGGTGGTCACTATGGTGTTGCTAGGTGGTTGCTATAGCGCTGCTAAGTGGTTTGCTGGATATCTATAGTCTTTTACTGTTGCAAGGTGGTTGCTTGGCAGTTGCTATAGTATTCCAAGTGGTTGCTATGAGGTTGCTAAATGGTTGCTACGTGATTGATATGCCATTGCTAGGTGGTCACTATGGTGTTGCTAGGTGGTTGCTATAGCGCTACTAAGTGGTTTCCTAGCTATCTATAGTCTTTTATTGCTTCAAGGTTGCTATGATGTTGCTAAGTGGTTGCCAGGTGTTAGATATGAAGCTGCTAGGTGGTTGCAAGAAGTCTACAGCCTGTAGAGTTGCAAGGTGGTTGCTTGGCAGTTGCTATAGTATTATAAGTGGTTGCTAAGTGGTTGCTAGGTGTTTGATATGAAGCTGCTAGGTGGTTGCTAGATGTCTACAGCCTGTAGAGTTGCAAGGTGGTTGCTTGGCAGTTTCTATAGTATTCCAAGTGGTTACTATGATGTTGCTAAGTGGTTGCAAGGTGACTTATGTGGTGATATGACTTTGCAAGGTGGTGCTAGGTGGTTGCTATGGTTTTTCAGTGGGTTGCTCTTTGGGTTGCTAAGCAGGTATGGTATCCCAGGTGGTTGTCACGTTAGTGCCTAGAGGTTGCCAAAGAACCCAAAGGGGTTGGTTGGGTGTTACTTGTGTGTTAGTTAAGGGTCACTATTGTACCCCATTCATTCCTACAATATAATATAATAAAAGAGTACAATATAATAATGTAATATAATAATAATAATAATAATAATGATAATAATAATAACTGGATTATCAGCACAGCTGCAGTGTGGAACCATAATAAATGAATGTTGACCAACATCCATCACTGATATGCAGCCGGTCTAATAAAAGCCTCAGAGATTTGGTCTTATCTAATCTTCTACAGCACTTCAAAGGCAAATAAATAAAAAAATGAAATAAAATAAAGAAAATCTTCATCATAAAACCCAGCCTCTCTCGCTCTCGCTCTCTCTCTCGTGTGTGTGCTCATCAGTGTCACACGAAAGCAAGCCCCTCGCACGCCTCATCACACACACTCCAGCTCCACACGTCTATTAAAACCCACTCTCTCTCCCTCTTTCTCCATCTACACACTCTCCCATCACACACAGTCGCAGAATGCAGCAGGACTAGCTGCCTCAGTCCTGCCACAGCCTTAAATTAGCTTGCGGGAGAGGAGTAGGGTGTCAACTGCTGAGGCGACGCCTGAGGCAAAAATTGGGACTCGACTGCTGAGCGCCGAAGCCCCTGGACACATTCTCCTCCTCAGATTTCCATTCAGAGACATTAAAGCAGGAGATAAAACAAACTTTGTGAGCACAGCTGTAGAAAAGCTAAAAAAGGAGCTGAGAGAGCAGGAGAACAGCAGCCCTCTCTCTTCTCTTTCTAAGAGCACTGGGGGAATGCTCTCGTGTGAGCGCTCGCAGGGGCGCGGAAGCCAGGCTAGGCCAGGCCAGGCCGGGCAGGACAGAGCCAGCACCTGCTCCAACAACAGCTGCTCTCCACGTCTCTGACACCGCCTGTCCTCTCCACCCCACCCGCTTCGCTCAGGATTGCCCAACACCCGCCTGCCTGCTGCTACCCGCTGCTGAGGCCCTACAGGACACAGATATACACACTCACTCACACACACTCCATTTCGGCTCATGTCAATACTGGTAATATTACATTGCCATCCTCCATTCTTCAAGTTTGTCGCTTTGTAATAGTGTGAATCTGACAGATGTTCCTTATATTTTGTCAGAATGTCATCATAATTTCATAATTATAATAAAAATGGACCTAACTGATCAATAAATAACCATATAGAATCCATATAGAAAATACTATTATTAGTTAGAAAGAACTTTTAATGAAGCCGGTTGGATTGGGGCTCGACCGATATGTGTAGTGTCCTCAATATTGATCTTAAGGAGTAGAAATATACAGTAGATATTTATTACAAATTTAAAAATTCAACAGACTCCAATAATTGTAATAATTTTAACATTTATTTTCTCCATTACATTATAGTGAATTGTCTATTTGGCTGTTTTACACATTATATATGTAACGTAAACATCGGTTCTTTACATGGAGTCACAATTATATGATAAATGGACCAATAAAAAAGCTCCAAAATGACCTGGAATTAAATCTCCTGTATAATTGTCTTTTTGGAGATATAGGGTTACAATAACAGTGATCATTTGTAATCTATCAATTACTTTGATTATTAAATTCAAAAGCAAAAGCATTTTTTTTTTTCTTCACCTTTCTAACATTACATGAATCTGGCACTTGTTCGTTACACTGCATCAAATATTCTATATAACATCAATAGAAATGAGTTGCATTGATCTCTATTGAAAGTTAAGATTGATCCTTTCTTATTTTCTAAATCTACGTAACTTTAAAAGAAGTGTTTCCAGAGCTTTATTATAAATCTCCACCGACGTTCTGATCTCAACATCGTCTGATTTTATGGGTAAACCGATACAGATCAGTCAAGCCCTGGTGAGCAGCTCAGAGACTCGAAGCCTACACCTGAGCTCCTGTATGAAAGCTAAATCGACCCGAAAAGCTTCAGTTATTGCATCGCTCTCAGGCAATCAAGACTCCCGCCTCCATTTCCTTGTTCCCCACGTACCGGTAGAACAAATGCCCAACACTATATGAGCCAAGACTCTGCAAAGAAGTGAAAACGGCGTAAAGAAGAGGACGCTCCAACAGGTCGATAACGAACTCTCAGGCAGGTGCTCCCATAGTGGCCGATAACAGGACATGTACTCTGGTTATTTACAGCAGCAGCAGCAGCAGATTCCCTAACTGTGGTTCTCTTAAGCCCTTTTTAAACATGCATGAACTGCTACACGGTTATTTAACGGTCATTAAACAGGGTACGCTGCTGCTGAAGTCTCAGTAGAGCTGGGAAGGCAACGTACCTGCATGTGAACCAGTGCAACGGTCAGGAAAGCGTTACATTTATCGGGGCATCTTAGTGGACTTACAGTAGAATTTTCAAATGGTCTCCAATGAAAATAACACGGGAAGTAGAGCTGGGTCTTATACTGTAAATATTGATATATTTGAAACAATGATATTTCAAGCAAGAAATAATAATAATATAATAATAAATAAATAAATAAATAAATAATCGACCATATTCATAACACCATCACACCTGCTGCAGGTCAAAATGCAATTATAAATAAATCAAATCTTCGTATCGTCCGATTGCATCCGTAATCCGATGCAGCCGGCCTGCAGCTCTCGGCCATGAGCGCCTACACCCGAGCGCTGCTGCGCGAAAGCTAAATCGACCTGAAAAGCTTGTGTTATTGCATCACTCTCAGGCAATCAAGACTCCTGCCCCCATTTCCTTACTCCCAACGTGCCGAGCAGAGCAACCCCACGACGCGCTCCACCATAAAACCACTACAGTGAGGAGAACGTCCACATTCACAGCAATCCCACCTGCTCAGGTATGAGGTTTTCCCTTAGATCACAGCCCATAATTAATCTTCGGGCTCAACGCGGCTCTAGAAATTTCCAGCAGGGTCTCCACAAGCGGGACTTGAGGGAGTGCCATGAGGAAGTAGCGCTTCACCAAACAGAAAACAATGACCAAAGACAAACAGCACACACCTGCGCCGGCCTGCCCGGACATGCAGCCTCTGTGAGCGGCTCGAGTGCTGGGAGCTGCGAGGAGCTCGCTTACAAACGGTTTGGCCCTGTGTGTGTGTGTGTGTGTGTGTGTGTGTGTGTGTGTGTAAACCTGATGAACTCATCCTGATGGAAATTGGGCAGATGTTAATATTAATATCAAAGTAAACATGAATATTAATGAGTATTATCTAGTACGTGTAACCGGTCCAGTTATCCGGCTCTGTGCGTTTGTTGAGTTAACAGACAGATGAAGCCTTTTTTAGCAGAACTCTAATAGTAGTGGAACCATTATTGGTACATAGAACCTTTTAGAATTGGTTCTGTAACCTTCTACGGTTATTTAACATCTCCTTTATTCGGTTTATGATGAACTTTAAGTTTAGGGTTCTCTAGTAAAGGCAGACTCTATTGCATTAGCTCTCTTACATTTGTGTAGAATACACTCTAAAGGGTTCCACAGCCATGGCAGTGGTTCGACGTAGAACCATACCACCCAAAGAACCATTTGGGTGCTTTAAATGGTTCACAGAAGGGTTACAAGGTTCTTCACACTACTGGAGAAGCTCTGTAGAAGGTGCTTTAATGTTTTGTTTTTTTTTGCATGATGATCTAGAACAACCACTGTCGGTTCTATAAAGACCCTGTTTGCAAAAGAAACGTGAGAATGTGAAGAAAGAACTTTCCCATCATTGCCAATTTATGGGTTCTTCAAACTTGAACTTTCCAAACATGGTTCTTTAAGGAACCTGAAGTGGTAGCTTAATTGTTTGTGGCCTAGAGTGTTCTTAGAAGCTTTCACAATATGGTTCTTTGAGATGTTCTACGTTATTAAAAATAAATATGCTTTAAATGGTTCTTTAAGCAATGCAACAGGAGAACCACATTTGGTTAAATAAAGAAGCATGTTTCTAACAGTGTGTGAAGAACCTTTACTTGATCTGAAGGTTCCTGGCCAATTTAGGTTGTTTAAGGTTGTTCTCACTTCTACAAATGTGGTTCTTTATAGAACCAAAAGTGGTTGTACTACGGCATCCCTCAAAGATCCGTTTGAAGGCCTGTTATTTTTAAGAGTTACATTTAACAATGTGAAGAACCATCATTAAACAATCTGAAGCATCCCAATGGTTCTTGGAGTTGCCTTGGTTCTAAACAGAACCAATAAAGAACCCTTAAGAGAGTATTATGAGATATTAGAAACACACCGACCAAAACAATCAACCAACTCCAACTACAGAGCCGAGCTAATAAAGGGGCAACGTTCTGCCCATCAGAGCCTCAATCTTGTTCTGAGCTTATCTCGTCGGAGCGTGTGTGTGTATGTGTGTGTATGTGTGTGTATGTATGTGTGTGTATGTGTGTGTGTGTGCTGTATTGATTTGGGATAAGCCCACTGGCCATCTTGCTGTAGCTTATCTGTGGCCTCGTCCTACAGGCTGTTGCGGTGCGCTCAGACCCAGCTCGTCCAGCAGACGCGAGCACCTCGCTGCCTTCCAGCGCCGGCCCATGACATCATTCCTCCAAAGCTGCTCTATATTTAGCCGCTCACCCCCTGCTGTGCCTCTGCGCTCTCCGCCAGTGCCCAGCCCAATGCCACCCCACCTCTCCCCTCCTTCCCCTTCTGAGAGCTCTAAAGGAAGGGTTAGAGCCAGAGAGAAAGAAATGGACTGGTGTGAGTAACAGTGCCATAAACCACCACTACCACCATCACACGCCCCCGCAACCGAGCCGAGAAGAGACGAGGAGGAGAGGAAAG
>NC_132902.1:24764448-24794448 GCF_030463535.1 Salminus brasiliensis
TGCAGACAAGAGGAATTCACAATGCTGCATTCTTGCTGCAGAGACGATGAAAGAGACCTACAGATGCATTCAGAAGCTTCCTAATCTAATGGCTATTACAGTAATCGTGTGCTGTATATTTTCTGCACCCACTGATGGGTTCAGAGCACGGCTTTAGAGAAGCATTCCCAAAAGAATAGGACTCTCTGGAGCAGATAAACATGGTGAACCGCTTGGCACCATGCTGCCTAATGCCAGGCGTGGGCTACAGGGGTCTAAAGCTGAATTATGGATAATGGAGCTCCATCTTTGCAGCAATGCTCCTCCAAAATGTAGTAGATGGCCTTCTTCATTAGCAAAAATGAAAAAGGCAAGTGTCCCAATACTTTTGTCCGTAAAGTAACATAAATCTAAAAGTTGTTCTTTACATCGTGGCACAATTTAATGATGATCAGATCAATAGGAATGCTCCAAAATGACTTGGAATAAAATCTTTTGACACTTTTGACTTCCATTGGTTGCAATTTTGGGGTCTGATCATGACCACAGAGCTGAAAAAACCCAAGCGCACTGTCGAATGCGGTGGAAATCCCAAGTTGACCAGACAACACTGGACCTTTTATTCCTCCTTTCTGCAGCACTCCCGCTCACGGTAGCTCGAGAGCCGCGGCCCGGGACAAACGATCACTTCAAGCCCCCTTCACTTTCATTCAGCCCACACACCACTGCACCACCGTGGCAGGGAAGGGCCAGCAGAGGTGACCTACGGGTGGAGCCGGTGCCGTTGCACCAGGCCAATGCTGAGAGAAGCCACAAACAAACACGAGTGGCGAAACGCTGGTGTTAGGGGACGTGCAATAACACTGGGATCATATCACCCAACGCTTAAAATAGCCATGCAGGACGGGCACTACGATTTCAGTGATATCCAGCCTGAGGTCCAAAATTAGCACCTTTTAGCCTGTAATTGAACTTGAGCTGATCTGCACAGATACGTCGCTCATTTTCCACAGCAAAGCTGCTGAATGTTCCGTATCCGTTTATTTCAGAAGGCTGGGATATGTAAATGAGCCCTAACTAATCACAGTGCCCCCCCCAACCCACCCACGCATTTAATATATTTATATTACCGCTCTCCACCCACTATCACAGTCATAGCACAAGACCATGACCAACCTTGCTTGGGAGTGAACTCGTCCCGGGACATCTCAGAGCCACGGCACAGGGTTTTCTGCATGTATGAATACGCGAGATGACCAGTCAGCCATGGGTAGAGGATGGGATGTGATTGATGCCCAAAACGGCTTGATATCACAAACTTTGTGGGATGTTCTAGAGCCGCTGTAGTGAAGCTGTACCGAGAATGGACTTCTTTGCACAGTGGTGCCCCACGGACCATTGATGCCAGAGGGGAACCATGAATCTGTTCAGTGGTGGAGAGAAATCGACGCACCACTGTGGAGCAGCTAACCTCTACAGTGACCACCTATAGTCACCTAATAAAGCAAAGGGTGGTTATTCCCACTATTCTAATACTCAAAGTGGAAATAAATAAATAAATAAAAATAGAAACTAGTAAAAATTACTACATTTAAAGATTTTTTTGATATTTATCACATCATAACACTGACACAAATAAATTGCATCAGTAGTGGCAAAAACTATCCCACACCTAGTACAGTAATTTCTATTCACAATATGTGCTGCACTTCCTCCAATTAAACAGGACTAATTACAATAAAGCTCATTGTAATAAAACATGCAGTTGGTCAGTTGAGCTCTGATGTCCATCATATGTATAGAAAATTAGACTGTGCATCATGATAAGCAGCTTTTCACAGTACAATAAAACATTCCCATATTGCTCTCCTCTTTTTATACACTGTAGAAATCTCTAGATCACACCAGAGGTGTATCATTCTAGGGGCGCGTTCATTTGGACAATCTGGGCTGACCAACACCGGCATCCACACTGTAGAAATCCTCAAATTCTAAAAAATGAGCGAGCAGCAGAAAAGTGTCCCTGCTGAAGATCCATTAAACTTCAGACTTCAGACCAAAAGGGCCTCGAAAGCAATTAACTTCTCGTGTTATGAAAAAGCGGACGGCCAGTGCACTCATGTTGACCTTCCCTCCCTGACCTTCCTTTACTTCCTTACTGCTCCCTCCCCATCGAGCAGCTCCTACATTCCCAGTGAGCCACATGAGCAGTGAACCAGAGGAGAATTATCCCCCTTATACCCCCCCCCCCCCAAAACACTGCCATGCTTTCAGACTGTCTCACACACACCAGGGCATACACACACACACACACACACACACACACACACACACACACATGTTGGCTTCCCTCTCTGTAATGTATTAGTCAGTGGGACTGGGATCCAGGGCTGAGGAACAGGTGGAGGCGCATTCGACTGGGAGCTTGAGCAGATTATCTGGGCTGGGCTCAGGAGAGAGGAGCTAGCTGTACATGCAAGTGTGTGTGTGTGTGTGTGTGTGTGTGTGTGTGTGTGTGTGTGTGTGTGTCTCTCTCTCACTACCCTCAGTGGGGGCAGGTGAACAGCAGATCCAGCTCATCTCATCCCCCATCACGTAGCACGCCGCTGTTTGCTCCCATGCCTTCTGCACTAACCATGCAGTCCAGTAGGCCGTTGCCAAGGTAACTGCAAATAGTTAGCCCTGTCGAGGGAGCGCGAGGGCCGAGTAGCCGGGGCCTATTACTGTAAACAGCACCAAAGAGAGAGCGAGCGAGAGCGTGCGAGAGAGAGAGAGAGAGAGAGAGAGAGAGAGAGAAAAAGGAGCAACCTCTCCACTGAGAACAGATTGCCTATATAAATACAGCGCAGCTCAGCCTCAGTGAAAACAGCTGCGTTGGAAATAGCCACAGAGGCAGGAGAATCAAAACACGACGGCGGCCATGATGAAACGCAACGCCAGCTTGCGCTGCTGACGATAAGCTCCGAGCCCGAGATGGGGTTTGTTTACTCCGACTCGGAGCCACAGATAAATAAAGAGAGCCATGAAAAATGGGGCAAAAGCAGCGGTCGGGCCTAGCGCACGCCGCTCCGACGATCATACAACTAAACGAGCACTGACCACTGAGACACTGCAGACCTGCTAGTGCGTTAGCTAGGGGCTACATATTTAGATCGGGACACCTTCTGCTTCTCTACAAAGGTAAGTAAGATTAGATTAGGTGGTTGGATGTAGAATAGTGGATAGGGGTATCAGACGAAGAGGCTTCTGAGACCACGGCCTGAGGATCGTACGTTTGAATCCCAGGTCATGCTGCTTTGCCATCAGCAGACCGAGCCAGAGAGTGCACAACTGGCCATGCTCTCTCTGGGCGGGTAGATGGCGCTCTCTCTCCTCATCACTCCCAGTGTGATGCGGGCATCTGTTCGCTAGTGTGTCCGAGCTGGGGATCTGTTCGCCTAGAGATGCAGCATTGACTGGCGGCAGGTCGTAGAGAGGTGGTGGCCGACTTGACAGGCTCAGTGAGTTGATACACTGGGGGAGATTGGGGGAGATTTCATATTTATAATATACTTTATTATAAAATATCATTTAAATACATAAAAAAAGTGACCGGACCATTGATCTACAGCATTATAGACAAATAGACATCTTTTAGCTTGAATACAGCTTACATGTGTGAAGGATTGGCCCACATTTCCACTTATCAGAGATATTTCCATCTCAGCAGAGCCAACACGGCCAGCGCTGTCCACAAACCAGCAGTTCACCATTAGCCACATTGGCATTTTTGATCAGATCAGCCCTTTAACTTCCAGTTTCCAGTAACCCTGCAGTCTAAACCCCCAGAAGACTGCAGCAATCAGGCCTCGGAGAGCAGCTTGCAGAGCAGAGAGCATGATGCCTCCTTATGCTGATGAGACCGTCGATAACTCCATCATTTCAGACACGTCCATTCTGCATAAAATTTAGCCCACGGACGCCTCACCAGATCATCAGTGTATCCCAAAAAAGGAGCATCTTTAAAGCATCAAAACCTGGCATTATGATGGAGGATAATGTGCTCTAATCAGCAGCTCCGGTCATTAGGAACGGATCTCGCACGCAGGGGCAACACCAGCTGCATTGTGAAGAGGCTACGGCCTCAGCGGAGCTCAGCGGTGGATGGAGGGATGAAGGTGAACAGGGTACATGAGCTCTCTCCCTCTCTCGCTCTCTCTCTCTCCATCCATCATCGCTCTCGCTCGCTCTCGCTCCCTCACTATGCAGCATGTACAAGCCCCTGAGTGGAAATATTCATGATGCAAGCTCATGCCTTTTAATGGACAGGGCCTTTCAGCCTCATCAGCACTGTGGCTGAGCACAAGAGCAGAGGCAGCAGCAGCGGCGGCGGCGGCGGCGGCGGTGGCAGCAGCAGCAGAGGCTCTGGCACAGGAAGAAAGCCCAGATTACACTGCCATTTCACTGGAGCTGAAATGGTGCTCTTAAGAGCCATGCAGGAGGAGAAGGGGAAGGGGATGGTGGAGGGGCAGTGAAAGGGAACAGAGAGAGAGAGAGAAAAACGTGGTAAAGGAATCTAGAAGCGGCGTACATGAAGTTCTACAGCTAAACAATGAAGGATGAAAGAAAGAGGCTGGCAAGCAAGAAAAGGAGAGTGAGACCACACAAGAGAGAGAGAGGGGGGGACGAAAGGAGGAGGACAGGCAGGCAACCAGAAGCTCTACAGCTCTCCAGCTATACAACCAAAGATGAAAGCAGTGGTTAAACAGAAAAGCGAGAGAGAGTGAGCGAGCGAGAGAGATAGAGTTAACTAAAGGGACAGAAGCAGGCCGAGAGAGTGGGGGAGTGCTATATAGGAGTGATTTAGTGATTTAGAGCGGGCGCTAGAGCTTTGCACTCGGGTGAAATGTTACAGTACGTGTCTAGACAGTGCAGACTGCTGCTTCCTCAGCGTTTCCAGACCCACCGGGTCAGCCCCTTTCGCCTTGCTCGCCACTGACCGTTTTCAGGCAGACCTACTGCGGCACCAGAGCCAAGGCCATCTGCATGCACCTCCTCTCAGCCCGAGAAAATACCACAAAATGATATTCCACCATGATAAAGGTGGTGGGGAGGAGTACGGAGGCCTTATCTTATCTTCTGCAGAAACGGCCACACACACCGGAAGCGGTCAGGTTGCGTCTCGTTGTGAAACAGGCCCAGACGGAAGGTTTATGACCGGCCGAGGGAGAGAAGTTATTAGCACAGAAGTGCGTTAGCATTTTAGCTGCGGCTCGTGATGATGTGGCCTCCTGACTGACCACCATACGGCCTCAGTATATTTATTTATAGCCAGTTTGGAAAGGATGACTACACCAGGCCTCGACATTGCTCAAATAACTGCTGCTCCTATTTCAGATCTTCAGTCCAACAAAGGGGACCCGCAGGATTTCATCACTGCTGGAAGACGTTGGACGGTGGGTCGCGTCACTTAATGTGGCCAGGACTCGACCATAGACCAACACACAACACAACCAGTAATGGTGTTCATATGGGATTTCATACAGAGAACACACACACACACACACACACACACACACACACACACACTAGTGACTAGGGGCAGCGAGCAGCACCCCCAGCACCCAGAAGGGGGCTTAGGAATCATTGAGGGGCAGCTGCGCCCTTTTGGACGTTAAGGCAGGCCAAAAGAAGAAAAAGAAAACATGGACAAAAGTTTTGGGACACCTGTTGGATATTAAAGCAAAGGAGGAACTCTATCTACTGTCCAGGAAAGAAGGCTTTCTACTAGATTTTGGAGGAGCTCTGCTGTGAAGATTTCATTGCATTCAGTGAGATCAGGCTCTTGGATGGATCACCACCCCACGTCGTCGTCATCATCATCCCCAACTCATCCCAAAAGTACTGAATGAAGCACCAACCATCATTCCAGAGAACACAGTGCCAACACTGGGGGGCTTTATACCCCTCTAGCCCACACCTGGCACCAATCGGTTCACGTTTACCTGCTTCAGAGAGTCCTATTCTATTGGCAGTACATGGCTTAGATAGGACGACCTGGCCTTCACTGACCCCACTTCCCCATCCACCACCACCACCATCATCATCATCTTCATCATCAACATCAGCTCTCGCTCCCTCATTCATAGACCTCAGAACCACCACCATACCTCCACTCCCCAATCTCACCCTCTCCCCAAAGGGGAGAAAAAGCCTTTCTCGCTCTCACTCATGGTGTCTCATGTCCAGCAACTATTAAAAGAGAGAGAGAGAGAGAGAGAGAGAGAGAGAGAGAGAGAGAGAGCAATAAATATGGCTGATGCAATCTAATGGAACATTGTATTAGGCTGGGCTCAGTGCTCGGTAAATAATGGAGTTCTTACAGTCAGGAAAGATAATGCGCCCACCCTGGGGAGAGAGGAGAGAGAAAGGGGGTGCGAGAGAGGGAGAGACAGACTCAGGAACACCATTAGTGTCTTCTCAATGGAAACACACATGCAGGCCAGCCAGCAAGACTTCCCCTGCTGCCCTGGTGTTCAGCTGGGGCAGTGATGGAGGGCAGTCTCCACGTCACACGGTGCTAGAGGCATGCTGGGGGTAAGGCAGAGAGCCTGCTGCTGGGATACAACACTCAGGCCATGCTGAGGGTCAGACCAGGCAGCCTCAGGTCAATCTCCAAGTAGCGGCGTGTTTTAGCATACTGCCTGCTCCGATTCAGTTCAGGTTCTTCTTCTCTCTGATATGGAGCTGGTCCACCTTTGCACTAAGCTCTACCAGCAGCAGCAGCAGGTCTGGAGCTCTGCTGCAGTTACTGAGTCAGTTGGAGGCTTTTCTGCTCTCTGCTCTGAGCTCAGCACTCGGCCCTGACCCCGCTCTGTAACTTTACGTGGTCTGACAGACACTGGGTGGACACTGAGCTGCTCTCTGTGAGCTGTTCCTCCTAAACTCTTCCACTGTTCAATAATAACACCACTCACAGCTGATGGAGGAAGATCTAGGAGGGAAGGTCTAAATTTCACCAGCTGACTTGTTGTTGTTGGTGCAGCGGCGGTGTCTCCTATTACATGCAGAACCACGCTGGAGCTCAGTGAGCTCTTTAGACAGACTGCATGGCTAGGGGCTTGATTTTACACCTGTTTGTAACGGGACTGAATCAAACTGCTTCATCATTCAATGATTAAGAGCCGTGTCCCAATACTTTCGTCCAAATGCTGCATACAGAAATTAGACACATGGAAATGCTCAGAAATGACTGGGAATCAAATCTATTACACTGATTTTAGTTAAAGTTAGGTGACTCATTCCTGGGTACCGTCGAGCTGGAAGCACAGCACTCTGATCCGAGGGCACTCTGGCAAGCATCAGGAAACTGCCAATTTGACAAGAACTATGTATAGCCTACCTCTCGCAGAGCGCAAGATCTGGAGACCGAAAAACATGAGGTGCATCCAGCAAATCCACAGAACACCACTTCTACATATAGCCATGGTTTAATTGCTATGTTCACAAAGCTCAAAAACACTTGAGGCTTTTCTTCAGGACAACACAAAAATATATATAATAATATATATACATATATGCTATATGCTACATATATAGAAGTATATATAAGTGTGAAATTAAAGTTGTGTATATAAATAAATAAATAAATAAATAAATAAATAAAAACCCAACACAGAACACACACTGTCTCTCTCTCTTTCTCTACTTGGTCAAGTTTCTCATTCAACACCCAAATCCTTTATACACCAAGTCCAAGTCAAACAAGTACTGGTGACAGGGGTAGCGAACCCTGTCCAAGACTGGCAGGCTCCGCTGTGTAGAAGCAGACGACTTAATCTGCAAAGTAAACCGCACAAAGAGAAAGCCTTCAATCTCAGGCTGCTGCTCCAGGCCTGCCTAAGCCTCCGCTTCTAAAGAGAGAGTCGCTCGCTTTGGCTCCCGTTTCCGATTCTTTCCGAGCTCCAGAATAAGGAGCCAGTCATCAGTCACACAGCTGACGTCATCAGTGGCAGGGCAACCGATGCTGGCCACATTGCAGCTGGGTTTAAAATGAGCCCACGCGGGCGGTGACCTCCTCCGAAGAATCCCAGAGGAGGCATGGAGGACATAAACCTTCTCTGGCCGTCACCAAGAGGTCATCGGACACGACCGGAGGTCAGGGGGAAAAGCCACCTTTGTCCGGAAAAGCTGCAGGAGAGAAACTGGAAAAAAGAGACCAGCACAATGCCAGAGTGGAGAGAGAGGGCTGCCCTGCCCCCCATGGACCAAGCGCAGAACAGAGCAGAAGGGGAGGGCAACGTGACACTGGTCAAAACCCCTGGATCTCCTTTCAGGACAAAGGTCAGGCTGTTGGGGCCTATAGCGCACAGAGCTCCCTTTCATAGCCACAAAAGGCCCAGCGCTGCACAATGGGCCCAGGCTGAAAAGACCTCAGAGCTGACTCCTTCCCGACACTCATCTCATTGGACCTGTTTTTTGGGCTGAACTATGCAACAGGGTTGACCATAGCTCAGGTCAGAGAGGGGGGAATTTGCTGCTTGCCATTGTCTCAGGAGGCCGATGACCTAACTTCGCCTTATTCTTAGGAGATTTGCGGGAGAACAAGACCGAACACGAAGGGGAAAAACACAAAAGCGGGTTGGGATGGCGACCTCTGGAACGGCTGGGAGCTCGGGGAGAGCCAGACCAAGAGGTTTTAGGAGAAAACGGCTTTTAAAAAGTGTGGATTTAGAGTCGATTTATTTAATAAACTAAAATAAACAAACAAATAGTCCAACAAGTCAAAAGTTTGGACACACCTGGTTCAATGCATGCTAAGTCTTAAATCTTAAAAAAGTTTGACCCAAATGCTAGGGTGACCATTTTTATTTGTCACTGGAGGGACCTAAGTTGTAAGAGCGTGGCTCTGTGTGTGTGCGTGTGTGTGATGGTGGAAATACCTCTTAAAAACATTCTGCAGGATGGAAATGTACAACTCGGGCCTACTTGGAAACCTCCATCAGCCACGACATCCTAACTACGGTGGATATTACATTACATATAGTCACCCTGGCATAACGGTCAAATATTTAAGCTCTCATTCCACCAGGTGTGTCCAAAATTTTGACTGGTACTGTACGCATACGTAGCATTTTGGGATCAGCTCATTAAAAAGGTCGCAGCGTGCCAGACTAGCTCTAACGTGACTCCAGACGGCTACAGAAACGCTCATGTTTACTATGAAAAACAAGCATCTCAAGCAGCTCTAAGAAATGCTGGAAACCATAAAAGGGCCCTGCAAAGGCATGAAAACAGAAGGTCTCTCTGATCCTGGAATCTCACACTTGCTCGTCTCCACAGATCCCCACAAACACACACACACACCTCGAGCTAGGTCACCAGAGGGTCCACCATCCCCCTCATCAATTACCCCAGAGTCTGTATTGATCCTCCCAAGGGGCTTCTATTTTAAGGGCTGCGGCACAAGGGAGACGGGGAGCATCCATAAAGTTTGCTCAGTGAGGGATTGATCGGTGTTTAACAAGGAGCCTGGTGAACACGCACCCGGGGAAGAGCCGGATTCGGACAATGGAGGCAGAATTCCATCCATAAACAGCTAAAAAGAAACCCCTATATCACACACACACACACACACACACACACACACACACACACACACACACACACACACACACAGCTGGGATATGCTGGCTAAAGTCTGTCTGGTTTGTCCAACCGACGGTGCTTTCCAATCTGCAAACAAACAGAGACTGAGCCCAAAGAGGTCACGTCAGCAAGATGGTCTGCTGCCAGCTGCCATCAGAGGGTGTGGCATGTCAACAAACATGAAAAACAGAGCACTGCAGTGTGGCTTTACAGGGATTGTGTGGGTTTGCGCACCAAAAACAGCCAATTTAGCCTTTCATGGGCATTGCCCTACCTCGCCATACACCTCAAAATATCACCACCTGCTCGAATATGTAAATGAGCTCTGTTTTGATTGGCTATCCTCATTCCAAAAGCAGTCTAGGCTCATAACCCCAGCATGGATGGTAAATACAGAGTTCAGAACAGGCTGCTTTTGCATCTTAGCGACCCTATATGACCTCCTGATGGCTTGTGGGTAATCACGAGAGTCTCCCACAACCGAAACCCCTCCCGGTGCACCCGAAACACCAGTAATAATTGCCGTGCATTGGGCAAATTTGCATATTCCGTATTCCGCCCCAGACAGCATCGGGTTTCAGTCTGCCTAACTAGTGTAAACGCACGTGGCTAAAATCTTAAGTCTAGTCACATGACCTGACCAGGTGTAAATGGGGTCCTAACCTGGGGTCGCAACCATGATGTCACAACTCCTGTTCCAGCTCCGTAGAAGAGCTGTAGGGACTGAATCTCTAGAGAGGACAGAGAGGAGAGAGAGAGGAGCACATACAAGACGAAGGGGAGGACGCTGGACTTCCCCTCTTGGAGATGACCATATGTCCTCCCGATGGCCTGTGGCTAATCAGAGACCCCGTGTGCTCATGAGAAGAGCTGGGAGGATAGCATGAAGGAAGGGGAGGAGCGAGATGGTAGCCTGAGCCTGCTTGGCTGGACAGACAGGGCATGTGTGGCGTGGGAAGGGTTAAGTCTGAGGAGGCCCCCATCTGCCGCCTCGTCTGTTCTCCTGGCTGGCTGCTGGCCCCTGCTTGGCTCCGGCGGAGAGAACGGACACACAGGAGCAGCACTGTGACTTTCTCCCGCCGGTTTTCTCGCTCTCTCTCTCTCTCTGCAGCTGACCAATCACCATACCCACAAGATGATCCACTGCGCTCCTTTCTCAAGGTGTGCAGGTAAAACTGCCGTGGAACTGCAAGGCTAGTGTTTCTAACAAGCAATGGAAGTCTATTGGGGGGGGGCCAGTAAAACACACCACAGTAAAACACACCACGGTGGGCCAGTAAATGTATAGCTCTGGATCTCGAACTTTTGGTTTGGGCAGGTGTGAATGCAGTAATTGCACTCCGACGTGGAGCAAAACTGCCCAAAGACCCTTAAGATGACGTGGTCTCAGGTCTGATCCCAAATGCTCTCAGGTTTGTTTGTGTTGAGAACGTGATCGGACCTCAATCAGACCCAACTATCAGGTGTTCTCCCCCTGCATTCTTCAGGTGTAGCCTAACCAGGCGCCCTAATAATTACTACAGTATTTATTTTCACTCATTTATTCTCCCACCCCAGACAGGTCTGACCAATCGGCCGAGAGATCTTTCTCAAGTGGTTTGTTGTGATGCATTTTCACGCGCCAAGTTTCCAAACTCCATAAGAGTCGGACCAGAGCAAACCAACTCCCCCGAAAACAGCCTTAGAACCACATCAGCACCAGTTTTGATCAGAATCAAGAATGCGACGCCAACAGAGAGCCTCGGAAGTAAGCAAGCAGCAGCAGCAGCAGACCCCTGGAGGCTCTCAGAGGGCGTCATCATACTTGCCTTCACTTTCCTCCAAAACTTCACATGCTCACAGATGCTGTGGGAAAACCTGAAAGTCCTATATTATTATAGGTTTACCAGCTGGGAACCAACTTCTCAGGTTCCTAGGCCTTGTTATTATTGGCGAAAATGCGGCGAACGGTTCGAAGTTCAAAGTTGGAGCCATCAGTGAAAGCGCCAGCACTTCAACGTATATAATCATTCACGCTAAAACCAAAACTCTGCAGCTACTGAAGTTACACAAATCTGAAAATAGCCAACACAAGCCACTAAGCTCTTCTTCTTTGTGTATAAAAAAAGCACCCAAAAAACACAGAAACCAAGAGGCAGCAAGTGTGCAGGAGCGACGAGAGCGGGAAAAACAGAGACCCAAGCAAGCCCAGACCCATTCTACGCTGGATCCAGCCGGCCAGCTGGAGGCTTTCAAAGCCAGGAGCAGGGAGGGAAGGGGGGGGGGGGGGGGGGTACACAGAAATGGCCCACATGCAGCGGCTGCTGTCGCATCGAGCCCCGTAATGGAGGAGCACCTGGATCCGACAAGACTTCAAGCCTGCATAACCCTCCTGAGTGCATCTCAGCTCAGCTCACAACAGCAGCAACAAAGAGACGTCTCTCTATGCTCACAGACAGGCTGGATGGGAGCGTTACGGGGTGGTGGGGCGGGGGCGTTGGGGGTGGACTATAAGGGAGTTTTGAAATTTGAAGCCACGAACCGGCACGGGGCCAGGATGAAACTCCAACTATTAGGGTTGGGGCTAGAGGTGGGCAATATGCATGTATTTAGAGTGGACACTGCGGTGAGCATCAGTGGTCCAGTTTCATTGGATGCAAAAACAGTACCAGCCTTCGCAATACTGATACTGAAGAGGGTTGAGTAGTCTATGGAGGAATTACGAGTATTTTACAGCACTGTATTGTGACACGACATGCATGATAGCAACATACGGCCATATTGGTCATACCGCCCAGCCATAGACCACAATATATTAGCACTCAAATGACCAATCGCAATGCTAGTCATGTTTTTTTTTTAATGCAGAACCAAATCCATCCTAAAAATATTAAATTTCAGTCAAAATATTGACTGAAATGCGACTAGGGCTGGGCAATATGACAATATTTGATCACCTTGTGATATATTATGGTAGACAATATGCTTTTATGAGTGTATCGTGGATATCGTCAGTGTTTAAAGAGCACTGGTTATCGTCCGCTTCATTACAAAGAGTGTAATCAGTCTTATTTAATTTAAATTTGGAGTAAAGTGAAGCATATTCTGAGTAAAAATCACAGTACTCAGTATGGGAAAGTATTTGGACAGCAGTTTTTATCAATTTTACGCTGTCTACATGCCAAAAAAAATGTTACATATCGTATATAGTAAAAAATGTCTTTAAATATTGTGATATAACATTGTTTCCATATCGGCCAGCTCTGAACGTGACCCTGCACTACTAAGTGCGTGACAATACCAACCAATATGCTCGCAATACCAGCACATACCAAGTGCCTAACGTCCTAATCCTGGTAGTTGAAGGATCACCTCGTACACACAGCATCGTACACAGGCTAGTTAGCTTTAGCTCAATGTGAATTCACTTGTTTCCAACCCAGCTGACACAGATACACACACACACACACAGGCATGAATAATTAAGAAAAGCCAGCAGCAAGCAGTCCAATAAACAAGCAGCCCAACAGGGCAGCAATCTGACCTGTGTGGTAAGTCCACGTCCCGGAAACGTCCGGTCAATGCCAGACAACGTTTCCAACGCATTCATCACAATCACTCCGACTCAATCACCCAAGCAACTGCAGAAAGGACGCAGAGCAGGGCTTAACGTAAACAGGCCTTGTGCCGGTTTTAGGTGGAGGCTGAACCAGAGCTCGGGTGGTTTATTTAGTTCCTAAGGTCGGTCTAGAGACGAGCCGTTTATATCAGCGGAGAGTTAACGATTGAACGGATCTCCACAAGCAAGGATGCAGCAATGGGGGCAGTGGTGTCTCAGCAGTTAGAGCGCTGGGATATCGATAACAGGGTTGTGGGTTCGATTCCCGGGCTCGGCAAGCTGCCACTGTTGGGCCCTTGAACAAGGCCCTTTACCCCTCTCTGCTCCCCGGTGCTGGAGTTGGCTGCCCACCGCTCTGGGTGTGTGTGTGTACTCACTGCCCCTAGTTCACTAGTGTGTGTGTGTGTGTTTCCCTGTAAAGTGACAAATACGTGCACCTTTACCTTTATGCAGGAGACGAGAGCCGCTGCAAACTCTCAGACCCTCTGGGGTTCTAAGTGCAGCAACTTGAGCAGCTGTGAATTCTTTGACGTGATTGGGAAGTCCTTAGTGATGTTCTGCGTGTCCATTGGTCAGTTTCACACTAAACACAGGACCGATTACAGACGAGACGCAGATGACTGACACTCGAATGAACCAGTCTGACATGGGGAAAGAAAGACTCCTCCTCACAGCCCTGTAACGTCTCCTAACGTGAGTCACTAATAATCTGGAGAGAAGATGCAATGGAAAGGGAGGGCTCTACAGAGTCATGGAATTGTGGAACTGCATTTCTGTGCTGTGTTTTGCACAAAGACATTAAATAAAATAGAGAAACATCAAATTTGACGTACCGGCGCATTCGCCAGCCCTCTGGAGGACAATAAATGACATTTTTTATCACTATAACCATTGAGGTTAAAGCTAAAACACACAGCTGAACTTAGGAATGTAGACAACTGGATCAGCATTACAGAAAATTGCTAAACGAACATGTAGAGGATTACAAAATTTCAATAAAATGGAAAAAATGTAGGATATTAGCCCAAAATATCGATTTGAATAATCGGTCCAGTATCGTCATTTTCCACAATATAAAAAAAATAAATAAAAAAATCAGCCAGATCCTTCTGAAAGGCTCTTTTCAGTCCAATCCTGAGTGGAGAGACGTTTCCATTCACAGCATGTGCCTGACGCTCTTTTCCAGAGCGACATCCATGGTAATCAGGTTACACAGGTCCGAGAACGCAGAGTAAGGAGTCTTGCCCGAGGTGTAAAAAGTGGTGGGCTTATATACTAGGCAAGAGGATGCTGGAAATAACCCACCCACTGAATCGCCTCCGTGCAACCTAAAAAAAATAAACACCATAATATTCTGTAGCAAGTCAGAACGCCCCTGTATTCATAAGCAAGAACGGAAACATCCAGACTGCTGATCCAGACGTCTGTCTAAACCATTACCATGAGCCTGTTCTTACCATCAGAACTGAGACACAGCAGCAGGGTCTTTGCTGGACAGCGTTCGGAAGTCTTTTAGGGTTATGAAACATCCCCCGGTTAAAGGACGGTTACGACTCGTTAAAGAGTAATCTGGTCTTTAGGAATCAAATCAATCGAAAGTGATCAGCACCGAAACACCCAGCTTCGAGTTTCGGGTTTGCCCACTCGCACAAACAAAGGTCAGCACATCTGACGAGAGGAGCGAGCGGTATGCGGACGCACCATGAGGTCAGGAACAAGGACACGCCATCCCAGGCGTGCTATTGGCTTGCTACCAGCCGAGGGACACTCGATACCAAGGTCACAGCGCTCTGGCTGGTGGGGTGGCAGAGGGACCAGCTGAAACGGGCCTCGGTGGGTTAGGGTTGCTGGTGGGCTTGGCCCTTGTGTTACAGACCTGGTGAACACGACTCCCGGCCCTTTCATGGGACTTCGGATTACTGGAAAAAATGTTAAGTGCACAGTTTCCTGAAACCAGAGCCTGGCTGACACAAACAATCAAAAACAGGGCCATTATTGCGGCCATTATGGTCAGAAACCGGAGACGAGGGGAACGAGCACTCATCTCATTCAAGCCCTTCATCATAAGCAGCAGCAGTAGCAGCAGCAGCAGCAGCAGCATCTCCCTAAAATAGGCACCCCTGCTACTACCTAATCTCCCCGATAACCCGGGAGATCATTTAATGCAGCAGCGTACGACTTTTCCTCACCTTAAATACGACCATTACTCCTGACGGCCTGATTTTCATAGCCGGCGTGGCGGCGTTATGGGCGCATGTCTGTGGAGGAGGTCAGGGTTTGAAAGCCCTGTAAAAATTTCCCTGTGATCAAATGCTACATTTACTCTCCCGGCTGCAGCAAGGCTGAAAACAGCACAGTCATCATGATCCCGACACGGCCAGGAGAGAGAAGAGAGAGAGAGGGAGGACATAAAGGGGGGCTAGGGAGAAAAAGGAGGGGGGGGGGAGAGAGAGAGAGAGAGAGAGAGAGAGAGAGAGCAAAGAGCCAGGGGAAAAACCCGCATGTCACACAGGAATGGAAAAGGAGGTGAAGAGAAGGGAGGGGGGGGGTGTTGGAAAGGTCTGAGGTCTCTGGTCTGGCTGTACACTACAAAAAACAGAGATGGAAGATGGAAAATGCTTTCAAATGTTATATTTTCATATAATATTCAGCATTATGAGACTGTTGGGTATATACACAAGTAGAGTTTAATACAATTCAGTCTTTTAAAAAACAATTTTCTGCTTATTTGCAGAAAAATATATGAAATATATCATATTTAATACAAAGAAAAAGCATGCATCTCCAAAGAGCAGAGTGTTTACATCTACGGCATTTGGCAGACACTCTCCACAAGACCAATTTATACTGCCGTTATGTCGGAGATAACCATAGGATAAGCTTCCATATATTCTCATGTCAATATCTGCCAATGCTGATCAATAAACACATAAAATGAGACTTAATCCACTTAAATTGCAGAAAAAACGGATTTCAGCTGCTGTTTTAGTGGCAGATACAGTCCCGGTCCTTTGTTTTTACCGCTGTGCTCTCAAACAGAGCGCCTTCTGGTGCCGTTATAGGGCATTATTCCCAGGCTGCAGAAGTGAGGAGCGTTCTCAGAAGTGTTTAAGCTGCTTTTTTGCCAGATGTTTGTGTATTTCCAGCTGTTTTTGCCCACACCACCAAAACCACACTCCCACCATGTCTTTACTCTTCAATTACGGATTACTATTACAGAGTCCTGTGTCGTTATATTGGTACATTTGTAAAATTGGTACACAATGAAAAAGGGTTTTACTAATTTTACCATTTTCAAACTATAACATTAAAATTAAAAAACATAAAAAATAAATAAATAAACAAAATGATGCAAGGAGCAGATCGATCAGTTAAAAAAAGGACAGGCTGCTGTCTACACTGAACACGCTTTCCTCAAATTCACGCCTACAGCACAGACACAACCCAGACTAACCTATTCATTAGCATGCACAGAGTGTGTGTGATTCACATCCATGGCACCAGAAGAGCTCATCTGGCCTACAGTCCGGACTATTGTGAGGACGCTGATGAATAAACATGTGAAAATGTATAAACTGAGCTTCATCATCTCCCGGCTTTCATCCCCACCGTCAAAACACGCCTTTTCTTCTGACGCCACAGACGGAGCGAGACGATTTTCGCTCGCTTCATATTTTTCCCTCCATAAGCATCTGACATTTGCCAGTATCAGCGACGGCAGAAGAACTTCCGCTGCATTGTCGAGGAACGGATAAAACGCGCCGCGTTTAAAAGGAATCCAATTACTGCGTGCAGATTGAGTTCAAAGGGCGCCTACGGAAAAAAACAATGCAATGCCTCCAAAGCTCTACATGTTCTTTAATCACTGCGCCAGGGAGCTACACACGCCAAACCAGCAGGCAAAAACCATGGCTACCGTGAGTCACCGTGGGAGGGCTTCTTTTAAGCAAGTTTGGAACAAAAAAGTCTAATTTGTTCCAGAGGGTTGCATAGTTTACTGGGCCTCCTGTAACACCCCCCCCCCCCCCCCCAACAGTAGCAGTGACCGGCGAGAAGCAGCAGCGTGGTCCGATAACTCTCAGGGAAGTTTGGCGTGGCGTGGCTCTGACAAAGCAAACAAGCTTTCACCACCATGACACGGAAGCATGTAGCTGGTGCACATGGCGATGAGTCACTGAGCATTAACATAACAAATCAAGCTCTAACCAGGCGCCGGCACAGAAAAGGGAACGAGAGGCTCGAGGCAAATGACATCATGCTCTGCAAGGTGGATTCCAAATTTAGTCTGAAGGCAAAAACATAGCCCGAGTGATCAGGCATATTTAAAAATAAATAAATAAATAAATAAAAACCCACTTTTCGATATTTGTTGATATTCAGCACCAAAAATGCACAGAACCCCCTCTCTCCCCATCCCAAATGAGGTTTATCGCCACCTTTTATGCAGAAACCTCACATTTTTCACATAACAGCTGATCCCGAACCTGCAGCCGTCGGTCCCCAAGTACTATTTCTAAAGTTCTATTAAAGTCAGAAGCACAGCCCAAACGCCAGGTCGTGTTCTTGCTCCGCCAGTGTTATCAAGCATGCTTCAGAAGGTGACTTCGGTCAGCTGGAGACCATTTAGGCAAATATCCCAGAATGCATGAGTGGTACTGGAGGAGAGCGCTCACAGCTGTACGTTACCGTTTTCATTATAGTCAAATGAATCTGTAGCGAGTAGAACGTCATAATTCCCAAGTGAGCAGAAAAAGCCCCTCGACGCTGGAGGAGGAAACCTTTAGAGGAACCCAGACTCACAGGGGGAAGGGGGGCTAGTCTCCTCTGCTCGAAACCACTTAAAAGTGACTAATAAATGGTAAAATAGTCAAGTTCTGAGAGTTATGAGCCTAAAAATGACTAAAACTTGCTCCAACGTTTGAAGAGATGCGTTGGTAAAGCGTCCTCCAGTCCAGAGGGGGCGCTGTCCTTTGTACTGAGAATCGCCGGATTACGTGAACCTTCCACTTTGAGCACTGCATACCATGCACACCTCCTAAGACCCGCCTGCCTTTGTTTTTATTATTTTAAGAGATGCTTTGACCAATGCTGAATGATGTGATCTGTAGTGATGTAATAATGGCCAATAATATTATTATTAGTAGTAATGTATTATAATCAATAATATTAATTAAAGTGTCAAAAAAAAACAAAAAAAAACACTACTCTGAGGAGCTGTATGTGATCCAGCAGCCTCGTTCACTCTATCCTCAAAGTCCTGCAAACTAAACACCACTATGACCAGATTCCTGGATGAATGGTCCAATAGAAACGCTCCAAAATGACTTTTAAAAAAGTGGGTGGGGCTAAAGTCTTTGTGACATCACTAAAACAACGACATCCAAAACTAGCCTCCCTCCGCTTTGTAACGTGCGCCGGGTTTAACGCAGCTCACTAAACTAGTAAAAGCAGAAGGTCTGCCATGATCCGAGCCCTTCGAAATCTGCTCTCCGCTGTCCACCGAGCCGACTGTCCACATCCAGACGTTCTGTACAAACCCTCTGACCTTCCAAGTGCTCTGAAGCAGCGCTGGCCATCCGTCACTGCGGCCACCGCGGTTGCGTCTGCGCCGCTCGCTCTCTCTCTTCCCATGTGTGGGAGGAGAGCAGAGTAAGGACAAACGCTGGCTTGTCAGCGGCACGCGGCCAAAAGCTGGAACGGAGCATGAGAATGAGCTTCATCTTACTGACGGCACATTCCTTCTGATGAAAGCTGAACAGATACACTCTGTTCTCTGCTTGGAGTCGCACGCATCCAGTGAATTATCTGGGTCACAATAACGCAGAAAATCACACAGCGGTACTGATTCAGCTGCGGGTTCTTATCCACGGCAAGGTCCACTGCAACCCAGCCTCTCAGGGATGCACCGATCCGATATTAGGATCGGGTATCGGCCCTGATATTAACAAAATTAGCTGGATCGGTATCGGATAATTAGGCCATCCATGGAAACTATCATTTAAGTTTAATTTGTTGGCGTGAGACTGAACTAAATGTGCAAATAAACAAATGAAACAAATAAACAAATGAAACAAATAAACAAATAAACAAATGAAACAAATAAACAAATGAAACAAATAAACAAATGTCAATTTAGTGTATTTATATCTGTGTTAATTTGTTTTATTATATAAAGTGATATTTAAGTCAATCCTGATGCCTGAAGTCTCGTCCAAATGATGAGGAATATGGTTAATTAATTCAGCAATGGTATCAGACTGGTATCGGGTATCGACCGATATGCAAGTTCATGTATCGGTATCAGTATCGGAACTGAAATAGCCGGATCAGAGCATCCCTACACAAGACCATCCACAAATATCCTAATAGTGTTTAGACATAGTGTGTAAACAGGGTTCGATTCCTGCGCCACACCAATAATAGTCCTTGGGCAAGACTCCAAACACTACACTGACCCTCCTCGGTAATACGAGTGACTCTGTAAGTCGCTCTGGATAAGGGCGTCAGCTAAAATGCCGCAAATGTATCCGGCACAAAGACTAGCAAGTCCTGCAAGTTGTGAGGTGAGGCCTCCATGATGATAAGTGACCCTGGGGTGCCCATGGATCAAGGTTGACCATCCTTAAAACACCTAAGGTAGGTTCTGACCACTGCATACTGAGAACACCCCACAAGACCAGCACAAGACGGTGCTTCCCCAGAGTCGCACTGTGCAGAAAACACCAGCTATCTTCTGATTGGACAGAATCACCGTGTTGCATAGAGTCCGGAACCTCCCGGCTGCATATGATGGAACCAATGCTTCCCATTGAGCCCTTCTCCAGCAGGAAGCCTGGTAAGAACACACACACACACACACACACACTCGCAAACATGCCTCTCGAACCCTCTCGCCCCTCATTTCACACCAACACCCCCGAGGCCTCTGAAAACGTTCAGGCCATGTCAAAGGCTGGGCGTGCCATCGCTCGCTGGGTAAAGGTGACTTTGGAAGCTTGTTGGGGGAATAAGCTGTACCGCAGCCAATCAGCTGCCACAGTGATGAATGGAGCAGTGACATCACTCTCTTGGATTACGATCTTAAGAGCTGATTCTCCGGTGCCAGGCTTTTAACAACTCGCGGGAGCACCTGGCAACATCGCCGGCTTCAAAATGGTCCCTGCGTTCGGCCACCATCTTACTGCCCTGCAGTGAATCACCTGAATAATGCAGCAGAGGCCCTCTTTTACCGTCCACCCCTGCTTATGCAAGCATGAGAACGGCCAGACAGGAGACGCACGGAGGTACTGATGTGAAAATTCTGAGCCAGCATTTATCAGACAACAGTAATGGCTTTAGATCTACCCCCCCGAATTCACACCGGGTCTCCAACTGCACATCGGATCCACACTGCCGATTGGTAGCATGAGCCCTCTGATTGTAACCAATTCTTTCCTTATGTAGCACATGGACAAAAGTATTGGGACACCAGTTTATTCACCGTTACTTCTAAAATCAAGTGTGTAAATATTGGAGTAACTGTCTCTACTGTCCAGGAAGAAGGTTTTCAACAAGATTTTGAATGAACACTGCTGTGAGGATTTGATTGCATTCAGCGACAAGAGCGTTAGTGAGGTCAGGATGTTGGATGCTGATGATCACCACCCCACCTCATCATCCCCAACTCATCCCAAAAAGTACTGGATGGAGCTCCATCACCATCATTCCAGAGGACACAGCAGTTCTTCCACTGCTCCACAGCTCCTCAATGCTGGGGGGCTTTATACCCCTCTAGCCTTCTCTACAGGGGCTAGATAAGGTCTGTGTGCATTTGCACATCTATGTCAGCAGGAATGTGTGCAACGTAAAGTAGCGGAGGGGTGTCCTTTCACTGAAGACAGGCCCGAGATGCCATTTTGCAAGGTAATGATCCGAGGGTTTCTGCTGTCTCACCACACAGCCAGCCAGGCCTGTTTGGAACACAGACTCTTTCAATAGAGCGTTAGCATGTGGCCCAGCAGAAGGGGAGGCAGTGAGGGTTCGGTGTGTGAGGGGGAGTTGGGTTGAGGAACAAAGCGCCTATAGTTGTCTCAAGCCGTGCTAGGAGTCTTATGTAATATGACTGGCAGGGCCCACTTCCTCGTTCGGAGCACTGCGGACTAATCCTGTTGTGGGACGGGCCCTGTTCTAGAAAGAGCGATGAGGACAAGAGGGGGGAGAGAGAGAGAGAGAGAGAATAACAACGCTGGCAGAATAGGGGAATAAGGGAGTGAGGGACAGAGAGGGAGAGAGAAAAGAGGGGGAAAAAAAATAGGGGGAGACAGAGAGAGAGAGACGAGATGGGACAAATAGGGACAGAGTGAGAGACACAGACGGTATAGCAAGAGAGAGAGAAGCGGGAGAAATAGGGGAGCGGGACTGAGAAAGAGATGGAAGTGAAAGGGACAGGGGAAATAGCTGGGGGATGAGAGGGGGTGAACAGAAATTGGAGACCAAGGGAGAGCGAGAAAAAGAGAGAGAGAGAGAATAAGAGAGCGAGAGACATGCTTGTAATAAGCAGGGGCAAAGTGGTGCAGAGAGAGTGATCACAGGAGAAGGGTTCCCTTTCATCTGCAACCACTGACAGACCGGCCGGACCAGCAGCCAGCAGATAACACTGCACATTGCATCTGGCAAGGGCGAGAGAGAGAGAGAGAGAGAGAGAGACTGGGGTGTGCAGGCACCTCTGCTGCTCGCTCCTCTGCTGCCTATCAGCTCGGCGGAGGTTAAAAATAAAATCTGATTGTGATTTACTGTACTGCTGCCTGGAAACCATGTGACTGCTATCACATGAAAGGGAGGAGTTGAAGGGGTGGGGGCATATAAATAAATAAATAAATAAATAAATAAATAAATAAATGCAACACAACACACCCCTGCCGGCATAATGAGCTTTGTGATCAGTCTCCTTGGTTTCCACTGACGGTAAGCAGATACAGTCTGATTTCAGAGGTAAACAGCAGCAGCAGCAGCAGCTCCTGAAGCGGAGGAGCCCGAGGCGAGAATGCACAGCGTGAGGAGAAGATGGAGGGAATTACTGATGTGAGGGAGCGGAGGAGGAGGAGGAGGAGGAGGAGGGGGCCAAGAATTGTAGAAGATATCCTCCTAACATTCTTGCGTTTCTCCTTCCCCATCCACAACTGCCCTGGAACGCAGTGGAACACAGATCTATACCTACCGACTGAAGCCTGGAGGAAAATCGAATTCTGACAATTGAAAATAGGATTTTAATTTATTTTGCCAATAAAAAGTGGACGCGCGTTATTGAGTATTATTATTAAAAACGCTGATTATGACGTTACAAATGATGCAGGTCTGCGTGTTTCAATCAATCCCACATAGGAAGGGGTACTGCTTTAGCTTTCCAGTGTGTCCTCACTGCCGCAATCAAGTGAGAGTGCAAGGGTTTGTGCTGCAGATGTTAAAAATATGGTACATTTATGGTAAATTGTGCTCAATTTCAACCTTAATGAGGCCGTGCTTTCTGAAATATAAGGAATATACACTATATACACACACACACACTATAAAAGAGAAGTACTGCCAATACTATCAGAAACATGAACCTATTAGCACCATGCTGCCTAATAATGCCAGGCGTGGGCTAGTAGGCCTACAAAGGCCCCCAGCATTGAGCTGTGTTATATGGAATGATGGTGGTGCTCCATCCAGTGCTTTTTATACTAGAACGTGTTGCAGAGTTAGGAATGAGGTGGGGTGGCGATCATCCGACCTCCTGACCTCACTATGGCGCTTGTTGCTAGATGCCTTCAAATCCTCACACCAATGCTCCTCCAAAATCTAGTAGAAAGCCTTCTTCCCTGGACAGCAGAGCAGGAAAACTATTCTTATTGGCCTTAATTTCAGAAGAATCTATGAATGAGCAGGTGTCCCAATACTTTTGTCCACACAGACTACTAAACTTAAAAGTGTGGATTCAGTAATCGTGTCCAGAAATGGAGCAGTGTGCATTGTAGATTTATGAGCATGCTCAACTTTGACATCCTGCAGGCTCAGACGAGGCTGTGATCGGTGGTAGCTGTGGGCGTGAGACACGTTGGTGTGCTGCTAAGATCTTCAGATACGAGACACACTATTCAGTGCTATACGAACAAGCAGGGCAGCACCGCCCAGAAACGCTGCAAAGCCCTGATCATGCGGTGTATCGTTGTTTATATGGCCAGAAAAGAATCTGGTTAGCCTGCTGACCGGGCACCACAACAGGGTTTAGGGTGGGGCTAGAAACGGCACAGATCATCAACGGTCCAAAAAACTGTCCCACCGGTCAGGCATCTCATATTTCTTGACCGATGCTAGCCCTGATGAAATCAGAAAACGCAAAAACGTCACGCAAGTGGTAAAGCAGAACCTACGGTCGATACCGGCACCAAAAAAACACCCAAACACCAACCTCCAGAGAACCCCGCCTACTTTCACAGCTACTACTGTGCTATGGGAACTCTCAGTCCAGACAATACAGGACTCACCACAGTTAATATAGGGGTGGATGATATGGCAAATATATCAGACATCAAAAGTGTCAGCACTGAATTCTTAGTAGTGTTGCACAGATACCATGAAGCTTACTGACTTATTTATTTATTTATATAGAATTTTTTTTATTAAACCAAATGTTTAAACAATCAACAATCATAAATAGTTATAATTATAGACATTTAATGGAACGTTTTGCACTTTCTTTTCAATTTTTTGGTTCTAAAACTAAAAGTTTAAGGGTTTAAGCAGCTTGTTTTGAAGCCACACACTGAATTTTAGCAGCTTTTTACACAGAGATCTGTGTTCTTGTAATGAAATGTGAATTTTTTACACTAAATAAAAGCTGCTTGGTTGAGTTTAGCAAGATTACGCTTCCCTACTTGCTTCCTGCATTATGGTGATTTTCATCATTTCATAGCTCTGAAACTTTTTACACGTGCAGTCCCTTAACCAGTACGTGCTGCTCTGTGTTTAAGGAGTATCAGGTCTTATAGCCGTCTATTGAGCAGTTAGTTGGTATCGTAATCGGTATGTGCAGATATTTAAGAATCTGGTATCGGTAATGGGAAACGTGGTATCGGTGCATCCCTAATTCTTACTACAGCCACTTCAATTCAAACGTCACTGCGCTGCATCCAGGTCCCAGGACTGACTACGCCCTCTATAGCGAGATCCAGTTGGCCACCGTTGGTGAAACCTGGATATCCGACTCCACAGCAGCTCCTGTATAAGTCCAGGCCATTTTACACAGCCTGGTGTTCAAGGTTACGCCCATCTGCACAGAGCCCACGAGTAGAGACCTGTGAAGAGGGCTGGTTCTCCTGCTGCTGTGTGCAGACCATGGGGATAGAAACCCAAGAAGTGCGTGTACCGAGGCCTGGGCTGCCACTACCTACTGATGCAGGAACGACCGTCTCTCACTCTCTCACACACACACACACACACACACACACACACACACACACACACTAGAAGGGACTCTTCATTAAAGAGACAGAGCCAGAGCTGACCCACTTTTTCAAAACATCTCTCTTGCTACGCTCTCTCACACACACACACACACACACACACACACACACACACACACACACACACACACACACACCAAAATCCATGCACCAGCACACCAGCTCAAAACCCCCTCACAACAAAGGGACAGGCAGGCAGGGCCTGGACATGCATAAGCCCTGCTCTTAACACACACATTCCACTGTTTAAGACCTGCCTGTTTGTACTAGCACACGCTTACACACTTCACTCAACCTATACACACACACCCACACACACACACACACACACACACACACCCACACACACCCACACAAACAGCCGGAATCACAACCTGGGCGAGGACAAGCATCAATCGCACTGAAAAAAGGCCCTAAAACAACCACCAACCCGGTTTATTTTCTGATGTCAGCAGTAAATAAATACGATTATTTTAGAGAAATAATAATCTTCAGAAATCATCTTCTCGGCACGCGGAAATAAAAGCTCCTCAAAAACAGACCAGCGTGAGCTCAACGTGGCTCTTCTGCCGCCACAGAAAGAGAACCAGCAAAACAAATTCCACAGCAGAGCAGGTCAGGATGGAGTCGGAGCTCTTTAAGGAAGATCTATTTACCGATTCCATGGCTGTCTTCAGATCTTCAGAGGTGAAGGGTTAAAATCCAGGGGACGGGGACGAAGAAGAAAAAAAAAAAAGGAAAAAAAAAAAAAAAAAAAAAAAAAAAAAAAAAAAAGCGGGCTGTCGCAGCGAAGTCCAAGGAATCCTGCAACGACAAAACAGAAAGAGAGGAAGAGGGTGAGACTTGGTTGCTGCCCCCGGACGCTGCCGTTTCGCATTCCTAGCGTGATCTGGTGGAGGATCGGCTTTCCCCTCCTCAGGCTCAGCTTACTGTATTCTCCTGTTCCAGCCGGTACGACTGTTGCCAGGTAAGGTTCCCTCAGCTGAGCAGAGAGAGACGCTACAACTTTCAAAATCATAAAACGGACCATAATCATAAGACCGTACCGGTGAAGCGGGCTGAAGGTGGGGATCAACCGACCTCATTTCTGAACACTAGAACTGACTAGTAGTGATGATGCTATCTAGACGAAGACGACCTGCCTCTGTTGTCTGTTGCCAGGGTAAAACGTTGGCAATTTTCAACTGTGATCTGCTTTGCATGTCGTTTTCGCGTCTTAAATAGACAGACGGGTATTGATGAGGGAGGGGGTGGGTGTGGGGGGGTCTGCACTGGGACGATATCAGCACACTGTAGACTGTCTACTCCAATACCAGTTGAAAACATGAAGCCAGAACTGTCCACCATGCTGTCAAGAAAGCAGAGGGGAAGCCAGACTGGCCAACTCATTGGGCAACTAATTACAGATGTGGGGCAATGTAGTGTTAGGAGTCTTGCCCAAGGACTCTTATTGGTGTAGCGCAGCACCCACAGTCACCCAGACCAGGAATCGAACCCCAGTCTCCCACATGTTGTGGCAGCTCACTGGCTGGTAAAGGTGTTAAATCTGTTGCGCCACCCAACCAAGTCATCAGTGTTCATAGACACACAATACAACACAACACCGAGTCCTGCAGTGTCAGAAAGCCCAAATCGCAAGTCTATTAGAGACCACTGAACACCTCCACATGAGCTGAAGCAAGCTGCCAACCGCTGAGGTACAAGTTTCCACTACTGGTTAGCTTCATTAGCCTCACAGCAGCAGTGCAAAAGCAAAGCAGCTAAACTTAAGACACCAAACACGTCCTGGCTGATCAACTATTGGCTGAACTCTCCCTTTAAGGGCTCGCTGGTGAGGCCAGGCCAGGCCGGGCTTGTTCCTATTCACTCTCAGGGTGAGAAAGGAGGGGGGGGGGGGGGGGGTCATCGGGGGGGGGGGGATTTCAGAAGCCCTTGAGCTGGGAACACACTGGTTGCATGCCTTTGCTATTGCAAATCTCCCTCCCCCCCCCCCCCCCCCACCGGTATCCAAAGCACAGGAGCGCCTCTCTCCTCTGGCTGGTTCTTCAGCAATGGAACAGCCTCAAGATCTTTAGAGGACCCAAGTTGGTTCCTACGTTCATGCTGATTGTGGTACTGGGAAGATATATATATACTGTACCCCAATCATCAAGAGCAAGGTTTCTAGAATGCTGGAACTCTAATGCTGGTCAGACATGGCCTGTTTTGATTGGACTGATGAGATTTTACAGCCTCGTATCTCCAAAACAGCAACTTTACAGGTGAACGGAAGACCTTCTTAAGCATCAACGGAAGTCAATGTAAATAAATAAGTAAATAAATGTTATCAGGTCATTTTTAGAGCATTTCTATTGGCCTGTTTTTGGAGAATTGGCCAATTAAATTGTCAAAATATTCAAGACCGGTTAGGCAATCCGCTCACGGCTCGTCTAAAGGTGGAGAGCTCCAGTTTGAGGCAGATTTCCATGCATTTTAGGAGGCACAGACAAGACGATTCCTTTTAGAAACACATGTGAGATGCATACTTAGTGAATCACATGCCTACATTCTTAAAGCCTACATCTAAAAGTGATCTTTCAGCAAATTACAGGCAGCACAGGATCAGCAAACAGGCCCTCAATACAACTTTCCCCTCCCGCAAATACCTGCTTCCCCCAGCCTGGTTCTGGAAGGCTCCACACAGGGCCAGAGAGAGACAGAGAGGGGAGGAGATGGAAAGGCCAGATTAAGGCCAGAGCCTGGGCCGTGTGTGTGTGTGTGTGTGTGTGTGTGTGTGTTCATGAGTACAGTGTGTCTACGAGGATGTACACCCTGTGGCTTCTCCCAGAAGGAACCTGACAGATTGGACTAATCCAGATCGGCGTGCACTCCCTCCTAATGGAGCTTGGAAACAAGCCGGTAATCTCACCGTAGAGGGAGGGAGGGAGGGAGGGGTGGAACAGGCCACACAGAAAACACCCACCAGCACAGCCCCCTTCCCACAAGCCAGGCACGGCCAGGCCCAGTAAAAAGCTCTGGTTCACACAGACCACGGGCTTATCAGAGGTCATAAAGCTTTCAGCCATGCCGCTGTAAACACGAGGGACGTTTCCCTGCTACACAAATAGTCCATTACAGCCTCGACATCAGGTCAGCGCTGCACGATACAGACAACACACTAAACATGCAAAATTGTGACGTGGTAATATTTCTACAGACATTTGTCTCAAGCCCATTTCACACCAGACCAAATGGATTATACGATAAACATCACGATACAGGGGTTACGATTCAATATACTGCAAAACTGAAAGCAAGATTATATTTTGAGATATATTTTTTCTTTTATTTGTAAATCAGATTTTGGAAAACCCTTAGTATTAAAATAAATTAAGTAATAAATAAATAAATAAAGCATAAAAACTGGCATAAAAGAAAAGCTTACACTTTCTGATAAATAATACTTTAGAACAGGGGTCTGAAGACTTGCACTGCAATAATATTTCTTTCTGCGTTAAAAACTGCGATAATAAAGAATACAGACATTTTCATCAGAAGATAAAAATCCAACAAGCTTTAATATTATATATATAACTTAATAATGCACTCAGGTGTACCCATGATTGGAGAAAAACGAATGACTGCAGCAGAGATGTGATGGATACTTTGGCAGTGTGAATTTGTCATTTTTTCTTCCTCCAAACAACAACATAAAAACATACTTACATTTGCCAGCCTGTGATGTGACTACTGCGCATTCCCACACTCCACAATTTACGATGCTCAAACGATATATCGCGCAGCCCCACATGCACAACTGTCAAAGCTACCAAACTTTGCATGTACACTATTCATTAAAAATAAGTTCATACTGTGAGAATCGATACAGTATTAAATAACAAAACACTGCGATACTTCAATATTCTCTTACACCCCTAAGCTAAGCATGACTTTTTGTTCATGTATGGCTTCAACAAACAGCAAATATGTGGCATAAACTTGCCTATAGCTTTTTAAATGACGTGTTAATAAACCTCAGTTACGCCTACGTTTTAATTTTGTAAGCTAGCGGTCAGATCTTAAATCTCAGGTGGCAAATAGCTCACTGTTTAGTGGTCTAGACTGTACATTTAACAAGAATCCTGCCTATAGAATACCACAAATACTGCACTTTGCACAGTTTCTGCCGAGAAACTGAAACTGCCATGTGCAGTCCGCATCAAAAATAGACCCCGAGTGTATTTCTGCACTCTACGTAATTTCTGCGTCGCAGCGCGACAGGTGTGAAAGGCTACTTTAATTAGTACTAGAGTGCATTGCTCGTTTACCACGTCCGGCGTGAAATGGGCTACAGCTGAATTAAATAAATAGCTTGGTTTTTAGATTAACTTGAATTAACAATTCAAGAATTTCCTACAGGATGTTTTTCACTGCACGGCTGCTGATGTTATTAGGTCATCCAGCTTCATGAAAATACAATATAGCAAATAAACCTTGCTTATAGGCTTTTTCTAGAGTTTATAAGGAAACACACCAGCCATGACAACGCCACAGAATACACTGCAATGCAGCACACCGCTTAATCCATACAGATCACCTACAGAAAGTGCACACAGTAAAACACACTCTGATTGGTTAGATCACTGCTTCTGAACTCCACCACTGCTGGAGACCTCCTGCCATGCAGTTTCAGCTACACCCCCTCCTGAACACACCTGATACAACAAAGCTAATTATCAAGCCCTTCATGAGCAGGGTCAGGCATGTTGGGACAGGCTGTGTAGAAAACTGTGCAGGACGGGGGTCCCCGGGAGTGGAGCCCAGAACTACTGGATTAGAGGGTTCGTTTGAGCATTGTTAAGATCACAGCAACGACCAACAAACCATATTAATTGCAAATATTTTTAATATCATGATACAAAAAATGCTTTTATTGGCACACTGAATTTTGGCAGGGCTCAAGGAAAACTGACCAACTGCACATTTCATTAAAAACAGGGTAATTAGTAAAAACGTATTGTATTAAGTTAGTGAGAGTATCTGGATAGCAGTTATTAAAAACATGCCCCTACTGGACATGTCAGAATTAGGGATGTCCCAATTTCGGGGGGCGATCAAGGCATTTTTAAAGAATTGGGTATCGGCTCTTAAGATTCCAATCTTTGCTGCAGCACTAGGCTAGACTGGCTCCTAGGCCCCAGGATCCTCACCTGCTGCAGACGAACTTCTCATTTTTTGAAAGCTACCCCAGACTGGAGTTCATCTGTGACCTTATTTCATTGAGGAGAACCAAACCGAGCTTTATCTGATCCAATCAGAGCAGCAACGTTACCA